>NC_134554.1:44476445-44562694 GCF_025594145.1 Primulina tabacum
TGCTGACTTACCACTGTGAATACGGTCAAGGAGAGAGGACTGAATAGTCAAGGTAGATAGACGGGGAACTCTACCTCGAGGATATGACTCTAGATCAAACCTCTGCATCTCAAGCTGAAGAGGTCTCTGAATCGTCAAATGAGCCATCACTGCGAATTTTCTGCTCAATGCATCCGCAACTACATTAACTTTACCCGGGTGGTAGTTAATGTCACAGTCGTAATCCTTCACAAGCTCCAACCAACGCCTCTGACGCATGTTCAGCTCCTTCTGCGTAAAGAAATACTTAAGGCTCTTGTGGTCGGTAAAGATCTGGCACTTCTCTCCATACAAATAATGCCTCAAAATCTTCAGGGCAAATACTACGGCAGCCAACTCTAGATCGTGGGTAGGGTAGTTCTTCTCATGGACTTTCAATTGTCGAGAAGCATACGCTATCACCTTCCCATGCTGCATCAATACTGAGCCCAAACTGAGCTTCGAAGCATCGGTATACAAAACAAAATCTCCGGGCCCTGACGGCATTGCCAAAATTGGTGCTGAGATAAGATCTTGCTTCAAAGTATCGAAGCTCTTCTGACACTCCTCGTGATACGAATCCTCGTACGAATGAAAAGCAAACACGATTATTGAAATCGAGCCCTCAATTCAATAACGAACAAGAATCGATTATGTTGTCCCGATCTTTTGAAACAAGTAACGATTTGTGATATTCACCTCTAAGCGATTATAACTTAGCAACAAATATCAACGATAAAAACAATCGAATTTCAAACGAACCTTCAAAGAACTTGTTTTGACAATCCGTGCGAAAAACAATCGACAAACGCCACAAAGATACAATCTTTGATATGTTTGATTTGTGTTGAAGATCAAAGCAAAATGCCTTGAATATTGAGAGAAATCTCCAATAAGATGTTTAAAGTCTGAATGATCGTTCCTTCATTGATACAATGCATTATATAAACAATAAAATACAAGAAAAGTTGTGTGAAAAGGCTTAATAAAAGTAGATAACAATTTTGACACGGAAGGGCGCGCGGTGGCACGAGATCACGCGCGGGGGCGCGCGAAGTTCTTCCAAGGCGCGCGGTGGCACGGGTTTCCGCGCGGTGGAGCGCGCGGCGGCGCCACTTGTGGCGCGCTGGCGCCCTGTTCCTGGTTCATGCGCGCTGGCCGCCTGTTCCTGGTTCCTGGTTCATGCGCGCGCTTGCTGCTGTCCTCATGATCATTTAACACTTGAATTACATTCCAAACACTTCCATCATTGTGTCCATGTTCCCCAAGCTCCTCTAATTTAGACACCCATTTGTTGAACTTCCTTGGTAGCTCACCATGAATCCTTGAAGTGCTTCTTTAAACTTCTTGCTACGTCCCTTAGTTATAGGTCCTTCGGGCAACTCCAACGACTCCCATGCCTTCTTTGGTGCTTGACCAACCACGTTTGCATCATCCTCCCCTTCTTGAAAAGGATTTGTCCTCAAATCTTGATCATCTCCTACATCAAACAACGAAAGATCACTAACATTAAAAGTAGAACTTACACTGTACTCACCTGGTAAGTCTAGTTTGTAGGCATTGTCGTTGATCCTTGCAAGCACTTGAAATGGTCCATCACCCCTAGGTAGGAGCTTCGAACGTCGCTTCTCTGGAAATATTTCCTTCCTTAAGTGCAACCACACACAATCTACCTTTTCAAAAACCATCTTTTTCCTTCCCTTGTTGGCTTGATTCGTGTATTGTAAATTCTTCTTCTCGATATTAGCCTTAACCTTCTCACGCAAACTCCTAACAAATTCAGCCTTTTTCTTTCCATCCATGTTTGACCTTTCACTCACAGGCAAAGACATCAAATCCAAAGGAGTTAAAGGGTTAAAACCATAAACAATCTCAAATGGCGAATAATTTTTAGTAGAATGCACGCTACGATTATACGCAAATTCAACAAATGACAAACATTCTTCCCAATTTTTCAAGTTCTTTTTAAGTATAGCACGCAAAAGGTGTTCCAGAGTCCTATTAACAACTTCATTTGTCCATCCGTTTGATGATGACATGTAGTAGAAAAAAACAGTTTTTGTGGCCAAGTTTAGCCCACAAAGTTTTCCAAAAGTAAACTCAAAAATTAACATCACGATCAGATACAATAGTCCTAGGCATACCATGCAACCTAACGACTTCCTTGAAGAACAAATCTGCAATGTTTGATGCATCATCGGTTTTATGACAAGCAATAAAATGTGACATCTTAGAGAATCTATCAACAACAACAATATTGATCCCTCCCCTTCTTGTCATCGGCAAACCTAAAACAAAATCAATAGAAATATAAATCCAAGGTTCACTAGGAACAGGAAGTGGTGTATACAATCCATGTGGTTGTGTTCTAGATTTAGCTTGTCTACAAGTAATGCACTTTTCACAAACACGCTCAACATCACGTTTCATATTGGCCAATAAAAATGCTCATGCAAACAACTCAAAGTTTTAGCCACACCAAAGTGCCCCATCAAACCACCACCATGTGCCCTCCCTCACAGGTAACTCACGAATTGATGACTTAGGAATGCACAATCTATCTTCTCTAAAACAAAAACACATTATGCAAATAAATTGTCATGTGGAACCATGCATACATGGTTCAAATATCTCTTAAAATCCTCATCCAACAAATCAACTCTTTCACATGCTCCAAATCCCATGATTTTCGACTCCAAGGTATAGATTAATACGTCCCTCCGTGATAGTGCGTCGGCCACTACATTATCCTTACCTTGTTTGTATTGATTATGTAGGAAATGTACCTATGAATACCACCCACTTGCATGCCGCTTGTTCAGTTTCTGTTGTCCCTAAGGTACTTTAGACGACTCATGATCGGTATGGATCACAAACTCCTTAGGGCCTCAGTAGTGTTGCCACATCTCCAAAGTCCTCACAAGCGCGTACAACTCTTGTCATACGTTGGATAATTCAGTGCTGCTCCATTGAGTTTCTCACTAAAAGTACGTCACTGGTCGTCCTCCTTGCATCAAAACCCCACCCATACCTATACCTGAAGCATCACATTCAATTTCAAAAGTATTAGAAAAATCAGGCAAAACAAGTAAAGGCGCATTAATTAATTTTTGTTTAATAATATTAAAAGACTTCTCTTGCTCCTCGCCCCAATGAAATGGAACGGTTCTTCTTAATCACCACCGTCATCGGTGCAGCCAGTGTGCTAAAATATTTTACAAACCTCCTATAGAAGCTTGCAAGACCATGAAAGCTTCGAAACTTGAACCAACAGTAGCAGGCGTTGGCCAATCTCGAATAGCACTTACCTTGTCCTCATCCACTTGTATCCCCTGTGAACTTACCACAAACTCAAGAAAGATAAGTTTTCTTGTACAAAAATCACATTTCTTAAGATTAGCATATAAATGTTCAGCCTAATTGTTGTCAGTACAAGTCTCAAATGCTCAACATGCTCATCCAAGTTTTTGCTATACACTAGGATATCATCAAAATAACCACAACAAACTTTCCTATGTGTGCTCGCAAAACATGATTCATTAACCTCTTCCTGGATTGTACTTCGACAAAGCTCCCATATATTTAGGAAGCAAAGTTACAGAGCTTTCCCGTGTGCCATAGATTACCTCCACCGTGCGTTTCCAAACTCTGTCATGCCTTAGCATACGATATATCATACCCATATTTTTCTTTAATACTTTCTCTCGCACATATTTGATCTCATATGCAGGATCACAACGCACGATTTCCAAAAATGTGCTGGCTATCATGTTTACTCAAGGTTGTGGTGATTTATACCGACTTGGGTAGACATGCATGTGTGATCATCACCATATTTTGTGATCATGAAGTAGCCTAAACGTTTTTTGAACGATGCTCAAAGTCCCTACCCACAGTTGCACCTTTGGACAAGTTCTTGCATTTGACCTTCCAAATTGTCGGAGAACTTGGGACAACGGATATATTCACGTCTCAAAGTCCGAACAGAAAAATCCTTCACTGAAGCTATTAATCACCTTTGCTCTTAAAAACCATTTTTACACCGAGATCTGACCTTTCAGGATTGTAAAAAGTTTGTTCGTGAAGAAGAAGGAATATCAAATGAATCTGGAATTTGTTCGTCGTAGAATTCATTGAAAAATTGAGGAATTTCACGTAAATGTTGCTCTGGTGCAATATTAATGTTCTCTGCCATTGTTGCTCCCGACATTAACACACCCGCCGATGTCCCTTCATTTGCATTCTCAAAATGATGATCATCTTCTCCGTCACTTGATGTAGCATAAAAATCATCATCGCTATTCATGACATGATGCGAACTGTCCCCAAATAAATCATCTTGCTCATCCATGTGTTCTGTAATTGGGGCGGAATATTTGCAGCCTCAGCAGAACTATCAAAATGTCTGACATTTGTGGTATTTCTTCAGGAGCCCATGATTTAAATCCAATTGGCATGTTCTACTAGAACCCCATGCAACATCAACTCCTGATGGAACCGTGATATGATGATCCCAACCCCCTGAGGTAAAATCCAATTCTCGTGTTCTATTCATCCCCCATGCATAGTCTTCTTCAGTGTGAGTCGTGATATGGTGATCCCAAGGACCAGTGTCAATCCCAGAGTAGGTCTGAGCTGACTGTTCATGCGACATGATACATAGAAGGTACCGCTTCATTCAAACCTGCTGTTCCCAAACCTTGCGTTATTACTGGCATGACTGCATCAAAATCGTAATCAGTTACGTTATGTAACACTGGCGATGAATCAACATACAAGTACATGCAATCCAGTGTCGGCAACTCAAACATAAATTGTAGACTATCATCATCTGTGATATAGACATTGTAGAGGCCTCGAAATCCGTGTTTGAATATTTGCGGAAAAATTAAAAATTTTCTTTTTTAAAATAATTTAAATTGCCTCATTCATAAATGACTGATAAATAAATTTGATTTTCTAAATGACAGCGGAAGAAATTAACATTTTCGAAATAACAGTAAAAGTTTATCCAACGATAATTAAAATGTTTGAGCAATAAAATAATAATAAATGCTGAACTGGGGTCCTCGGGTCCTACTACTGCCGACTTGAGCTGGCTCACTGGTCCCCGCCCTCGATCCCGACATCATCAGCACCTAAAACAATCAAGTCTAGTGAGTCTAAGACTTAACATGCATATATCGTAAATAACGAGTAAATAAATAGCAAAATTGCATGCAAGTGAAAATATCATGTCATGAGGCATATCGTAAAAATGTCGTGTCATTATTAATTATAATATGTGCATCACTGAACTGGGAAATCATAAATGAAAATGGTTGCTCCTTGGAGCCCTGTCATGAAATAACTTGTAATAATTTTCTGGTGAGATTATGGTCTACGCAAGTGGTCCCCGAACTGAACTGAACTAATCTGACCGGTAACTGGCGATCGAGTTTATAATGTTTGTCTGATCAGACTAATGCCACAGTATACTGGGTGGTACAACTGAACTGACCAATAACTGGCGACCGGGTGAAGTACTGATAGTAAAATGACCACAAGCAATATCGCATAAATCTCAAAATGAATATTTTGCACGTAATATAATTAATTAACATAATTAAATATCCTGTAATAATTTTACTGATTGGATTGGATCGTTCCCAGGCTCGCTGCAACCTAAATATGCCATGAAAAATATGCATTAAGCTTTTACTTGACCAACTAATGCAATTAAATCCGAAAACTGAGACAATTGCGCCTAACGACTTCGTATTTAATCATGACTCTGTGCCAACCCGAACCAACACCGAACCATCAAGTAGTCATGATTAAAATACGCCTAAAATGATGAAATAATGCTCTTAAAATAGTGAGGGCTGAAATATAGGTGAATGGAGGCCAAAACATGAAACGCTCTTTCGAGAGTCAATTTGGCACATCGCACCGTAATTCTCGTACGACCTCAAAAATGATCCGAATCACAAACCGCCAAAAACATGACTTTCCTAACATGATGAGGCACTTTCCAGTCCAAGGCCATAGGCTAGAAGCCAACCAAGAACTCGAACGAGCCACTGAACCGTCACAGCAAGTTGCTGTCCACAAAATACAACAGCTGTGCTTTGGTTTCTTGCGTCGTTTTCGAGACTACCGGCCATTGGGGCTTGAACCACCGACCAGAGACTCTTACCAACATCCCAAAGAATGATTTGAACCATGGCTAAGGGCCCTAGGCCAGCCACAATTCGCACCATTCCAGAAATAACCCGAAAGGTTCACCCGAGAACACCTTGCATGCGTGTGGAGTGTTGGGCTTTGTTTGCTGTCTCGTGTCGTTCCAGTGGCCATTTGATTGACCATGGCACGATCTAGACATCTAGGGGTATGGTATGAACCGTGGCTAAGGGCCATAGGCCAACCAAGATCCACACCATTCCACCATTTTCGAAACACATTAGCTGTAAAAATGAGGAAGCCGAAGGGGGAGGGCTGTTCTTGTGTTTGTTTGTAAAAACCGATTCACCATGGACCAAGCCTCCAAAAGGGCGACTTAGTCACGTCTTAGACATGCTGGGGAAGTGTTCTAACCATGGCTATAGGCCTTGGGGCAGCCATGATCAGTTTCATTTCCTTTATGACAGCAAAACAGAATTTCGAATGCAATTGAGACATGTTTGGGGAGTTGCTGTCATCCCTTGATCTCGGCTAGCATGGGACTCAAACCAATGGACAAATGTGTTCTTAACATGTCCTAGTACATGCCTAGGAGCAGCCTTGGGAGCTTGGAATCAAACCAATACCTGAAACCCACAAAACAAAGCAACCCGTGAAGCTTGTCATAGAAAGCCGAAATCTGCATGATTATTTTTCTGAAAATTCCTTGATGTGTTTCGGTTTTTGCATGGAAATGATGATCATGTAATGTTAAATAATGATAATAGGAC
Source organism: Primulina tabacum (assembly GCF_025594145.1). Lineage (NCBI taxonomy): Eukaryota > Viridiplantae > Streptophyta > Magnoliopsida > Lamiales > Gesneriaceae > Primulina > Primulina tabacum. The sequence goes on from NC_134554.1 coordinate 44,483,396, forward strand.
TTGATTGAAGAGTCAAGGAAGAACATATGCATGCCTGGTTTCGTTTTGAAAGAAAAACGAAAGAATAAGACGACTCGGCGCGGAGGGGTGGAGCGTTCTTGCTACCTTGTTTGCTACTGATTTTTCCTCTTGTTTCTTGCTATGAAACCCACGGTTTTTAACACTGAATTTTCTCTCAGATTTCGGTGGAGTGGGGAGGAGAATTATTGGTCAGGGGAGTGAGGAAATGGTTGCAAATATAATGGGAAAATGCAAGACCAAGTCTCCTATTTTGAAATTTGAATTTTGGTTGATATCAAATATTTGTTGGGGTGTTTATTAGGGTGCATATGGCCGAATTCTACATGTCAACACAAGGTTAGGATAGTGATCTAGTATTAATTAATTAAGGTGGATTAATAATTAAAAAGGTTAGCATGCTAAAATAACATAGAATGGGTCAAAGGTGAGTTGGCATATCATTGCTTAATCCACTAAGGGGTGGCCGAAAATTAGAAATAAAAATGAAGGGAAAATGTTGTTTATTTAGTAAATTTATAACCCTTAAAAACCTTACCTATCCTTTAAATAATTTAGTGAATTAACCCCTTAATTATGGAACTTAAATGAACTTATTTCTACTCACCTCAAGTTGTTTAAATAATTCCCTAAACCTCCTTTTAACTTAAATTAACTTATTAATTAGCTAAAATAAATTCTGGAAATGTTTTCTGAATCTTAAATTCTATCTCAAAACTCCAACTCCAGTCCGGCCTCACCGAATTAACTGAAATGATAAAAATTTAAACTGCTACGGAAAATAATTAAATTTAAATACTCAAGCAATAAAAATCACTTTAATTTAAATATTAGAATTATGCATGGCTTATAAGTAGTCTAACTTACGGGTTCTACAGACATGTTCTTCAATGTAACGAGATAACGAGCTATAACAATATTTCGTTTACAATTTGATGCAGAATTTTGATGGGTCGATCTCCAGCTTGCGATGCACATAATTCACCAATTGAGAAAATGTAGTAGAGCGAGGGATTTTAATGGGCCTGGTCGCGGGATACTATATCCAACCCTACCATCTTCAATAATGACATAGCCACCTACGTAAAGTAAGGCCCCGACTGTAACGCTCCAGATTCGACGACTGTCCTCACTGTATCAAGACGAGTCTTCCCAGCGTGCTTTATGTCCTCACTCAAACGCACCCTAGGAAACTTCCCAGGAGGTCACCCATCCCAAAATTGCTCCAAGTCAAGCACGCTTAACTTTGGAGTTCTTATGTGATAAGCTACCGAAAAGAAGATGCACCTTCGTGATATGAGTAGTACCAATCAAATCTTTTAAGCCCTCTTCAACTGTACAGTCCCTTACATTGAACAGTCTCAGAATCCTTCTCATTCCCGTGTGGGTCGGTTCATTCATGTTCCCTCCACCTAGAAGCCTTCCAGGAGCCGCTCATTGTCCGTGCAACCTAATGGCAGCGGCGATCACCCCCCCGCCATCTTCGGGCCCGGGCCTCACATGCCCACCAGCTTCCGCTTGGTTCGTCCCCGAACCACACCGTACTAAGAGAGGTCGGCTCTGATACCAACTGTAACGCCCCAGATTTGACGACTGTCCTCACTGTATCAAGACGAGTCTTTCCAGCGTGCTTATGTCCTCACTCACACGCACCCTGAAAAACTTCCCAGGAGGTCACCAATCTCAAAATTGCCCCAAGTCAAGCACGCTTAACTTTGGAGTTCTTATGTGATGAGCTACCGAAAAGAAGATGCACCTTCGTGATATGAGTAGTACAAATCAAATCTTTTAAGCCCTCTTCAACTGTACAGTCCATTACATTGAACAGTCTCGGAATCCTTCTCATTCCGGGCCACCAATAAAATAACTGCAGATCTTTGTACATCTTCGTACTCCCTGGATGAATAGAGTACGGCGACATATGGACCTCAGCTAAAATATCTGCTCGAATAGAATCGCTGTTAGGAACCCATATTCTGTCTCGATATCTCACAATACCGTCCCTAACTGTGTACAAAATACTGCCCTTGGCCTCATCTCTCTGTCTCCACTTTGCCAACTGCTCGTCTGCTAACTGTCCACTGCGAATACGGTCTAAAACAGAAGACTGAATCGACAAAGTAGATAGACGAGGAACTCTACCTCGAGGATATGTCTCTAGATCAAACTCTGCATCTCAAACTAAAGAGGTCTCGAAACCACCAAATGAGCCATCACTGCGACTTTCCTGCTCAACGCATCCGCAACTACATTAGCTTTGCCAGGATGATAGTTAATGTCACAGTCATAGTCCTTCACTAGCTCCAACCAACGGCTTCGCCGCATATTCAACTCTTTCTGTGTAAAGAAGTATTTGAGACTTTTGTGGTCGGTAAAGATCTGGCACTTCACCCCGTACAAATAATGCCTCCAAATTTTCAATGCAAATACTACGGCTGCCAACTCTAGATCATGGGTAGGATAATTCTTCTCATGAATCTTCACTGACGAGAAGCATATGCTATCACCTTCCCATGCTGCATCAATACTGTGCCTAACCCGAGTTTCGAAGCATCGGTATACAGAACAAAATCTCCGGGCCCTGAAGGCATGGCCAATACTGGCGCCGAAATAAGAGCTTGCTTCAAAGAATCGAAGCTCTTCTGACACTCATCGGTCCACACGTACTTAGCATTCTTCTTTGTCAACGACGTGAGTGGAACTGCGATGGAGGAAAATCCCTGAATAAACTTCCGATAATATCCAGCTAGCCCAAGGAAACTACGAATCTCTGATGCATTTTGTGGCACGACCCAATCTTTGACTGTTGCAACTTTCGCTGGGTCTACCTCAATACCACTGCTAGAAACGACGTGGCCTAAGAACGTCACTCTCTCTAATTAGAACTCGCAATTGCTGAACTTCGCGAATAGCTTGTGCTTTTGTAAGGTCTGCAACACAGTAGTCAAATGTCTGCTGTGATCCTCTTTATTCTTTGAGTAGACGAGAATATCGTCTATGAATACTATCACGAACTGATCAAGATACTGCTGAAATACGCGATTCATGAGATCCATGAAAATTGCTGGCGCATTCGTCAAACCGAACGGCATCACAAGAAACTCGAAGTGGCGATAACGAGTCCTAAAAGCAGTCTTGAGAACATAAGCGTCTTTCACCCGCAATTGATGATACCCGAAACGTAGATCTATCATTGAGAAGATTGAAGCTCCCTGCAACTGATCAAACAAATCTTCAATCCTCGGAAGTGGGTATTGTTCTTCACTGTAACTCTGTTCAACTCTCGGTAATCAATGCAGAGCCTCATCAAACCATCCTTCTTCTTCACAAATAAGACTGGCGCGCCCCATGGCGAAAAACTCGACCGAATAAATTCCTTGTCAAGAAGTTCCTGAATCTGTTTCTTTAGTTCTGCCATCTCCGTCGGTGCCAATCGGTACGGTGCTTTGGAGATCGGCGCAGTACCGGGCATATGCTCAATAGAAATTCCACCTCTCGCACAGGTGGTATACCAGAGACGTCATCAGGAAAAACGTCTAGAAAATCCTGGACAATTGGAACATCGGATGCTGACTGTTTGTGTGGTGACCCGGACGCTAATTCAATTCTTAATCATCATTAGGATCAATTTATTAATTCAAGTAATTTGGGTCATAAAAAAAAATTTCTTTAATTGCGGAACGTAATGGAATCTAACTAATATACAGATTCGTATAAATAAAGTACAAGTCATGTACAATCTATATTCAATAAAAACTAAGGTTTAGCAACTAATTATCAAGTGTTCAAACCCTATCTTTAATCCAAGTCCGTAGTCTCCACTCTAATCATGATCTCTCTCTCCTTGTCTTGACCCTGATCCTGTCCCACCTGTTGTCATGCACACATACAAACAAGACAACAACAGCCGGATAACTCCGGTGAGAATTATATTCCCAGTATAATCATGTATACATGCCTTTCATATAAACAATATAAAAGCATGAAATAAACATTCATAACGTATCAAAATCAGAACATGAATCAAATATTCATCACATATATTATAATCCTAAACATGAATTAATATCAAGAATAAATTATATTCTAAACATATATCATCATCAGGAACATAATTCCATATCAAGCAATGAATCACTCTCCGTGATTCTCAGACTCAGACTCGACTCAGTCCTAATCTAGGGATCCCGATCGGAATAAGAACATACACCCACCTACACTCCCGATCGGGGTGGTGGCATGTTCTTATTCACGGACTTTGGCTCTTTCCATATCGAACATCAGTAGTAGAAGAAACTCCAATTCTATCCACTCCGATATAGCCAAACGTCCGGTGTCTTGACCTAACCGTCACAGACTTTGGCATTTTCACCAATATCCTATCCTGTGACAATGTGCAATGTGCCGGTGACGATTCCATCACTATCCGGCACTACTGTCACAAGATTACTCATTCACAATTAGGCGTATCCGCTTAATGACTCAGTACATAAATCAATAAATCAAAGGTATCAATCTCATACAATTGCAAATATCGATGCAATAAAGTAAAGTATGTGATTTTGGGAAACTCAAGTCAATCGGACTCGAGTTGTGCAATCCCACATCAACATAAATTTATACCTTTGTTTTCGCTGTCTGACGAAGTCGAAGTCTCGAAGTCAAATCTGTCCATATCAATCTGAAATACAATATCGCATAGGCACAATCTCAATATGCAACTCAATTCAAAATCTATTCTGATCAATACTCAAATCAAACATAATCTGATCAATATCAAATTAAGATACAATCTAATCCATATCGACGATATCACGATATAATCGAAATTACTACTGAATCTGATCAATATCAATTTACTGATTTTCGACGGTATAACAATACAACTCTGATATTGAATCTTAATCAAATCAACTCTGAAAATCATAACAATTACATAAACAGTTTGTTCTTCAATCTGACTTCAAATATGCGATGTCCACTGTATCAGAAACACCATATAGGATTCATATTCAATTCTGACAATACCATAATTTCAAATCATATATAAACGTAACAAAACTTACGTCCAGTTATAGCCTGCGTCGATAGGAACTCAGTACTGAAGTCGGATTGAAAATCTAACGGACGGATCGAGATATAAAGGCGTAAGGATTTTTCACCCTTTCTCTGAAGCTTCTTCGATTTCTTATGAATTCTGAATTGAATTCATGATATATACATATATATATATCTTCGAGCATTCCAAGACCAAGTGGCTTATTTTCCTTCTGCATGTCGCGCGCATATGCGCGCCCAAGGCCCGCGCATATGCGCCTGGCTTTCTGCCCGGTACTTTTGAATTTATCAACTCGCGCATATGCGCGCACTCGGTTCGCGCATATGCGCGAGACCTACTGTCTCGTGCACACCCATACTCGCGCATATGCGCGACTTCACCCCACGCATGTGCGCCCAACTCTCTGCCTACCTCGCGCATGTGCGCGGCTCACGTCGCGCATGTGCGCGCAACTCTCTGCCTACCTCGCGCATGTGCGCGGCTCACGTCGCGCATGTGCGCGCAATGTTCTGTTATAGCTCCTTGGCTACTGGACACCTCGCGCATATGCGCGCCCTCACGCCGCGCATATGCGCGGGGTCTTCTGCCAAACCCGCGCATGTGTGCGCACCAGATCGCGCATGTGCGCGGATGGCATCTCCCTTGCACATATTTCGCGTTTTTTCTCGTCTTTCCCGGTCTGATTCATTTCGTCTATAATCACATCAATTAATCACTAACTCATTTCAGATTAGCTTCAGATTACGGTAATAAAATCTCGGGCATTACATTTCTCCCCCTCTAAGATACGATTTCGTCCTCGAAATCACAGGCAATTCAATCAGATAAAGAAAGAAATATATAATAGAGGTTAAGCAGAAAACTCATTGCAATGCAACAATTCTGAAATTTCAGTCTCATATCAGATTTTGTTTCCCAAATAGTTTCTTCAGTATCATAACGCCTCCATTGAACTTTCACAAATAATAGTCTTCTTTGATACCCTGACGACTTTACTGTATATTCAACAGCAGAATAGTCTTTATTCTGGATTATTCTTCCTTCCTGAATCTCTAACTCCAATCTGGAATATTAATGCAAGAAGTATAATTTCGTAATACAACTTGAAGTAATTCTGATAGAATCGATCTCAGAACATTGGTTATACAACATCCGTATATACCAATTACCGACTCATAACAAATCAATATTATCCTCGATTATCAAATCCGGTACTCCCAGTCAAGGTTACATTCAATTTTCCAGTTTTAAATATCAAGAGTCATCATCCGACGTTGACATATTCAGTCTATTTATTCTGAGCTGTCTTCATTTTCCTCTGAATCAGTTTCAATTTCTTTTTCATATCTCTGATTCCATCCGATCCAATCTCAGGTATCTCGTAGATATTATTCCTATACGAAGGAAATCTACAGTCCTCACTGTACAATACCTGGACTGAAGCTATTTTAATACTCATCTGATAGCTATTGTCGTACATCCATTCACAAAGTGACAACATATCATCTCAACTAGTGCTAAAATCCAGCACTACAGTTCCTGGATATCCTCCAGTTTCAGGATAGTTGCTCCAACTATCTGTCGATCTATAGACGATAAGTGAAAGAGTTTATTGTATATTCTGCCAAAAGTACAAAATCAAACGAAAATCACATTCTGATATAATCAACTTTGGCATTCATTACCATCTGACCCCTTTTCTGATATAAATCTCAGTCGTCTGGTCGTATCTGTACGTCATCCTGTACAACATCATATAAGCATACTCAAGCAATCTGTTAATAATAATTATATCATAGCACAATCTTATCCAGATTTCAGTAGTGTCGTCACACAATCCATAGAAATGTACTCCCATTTCTATTCAAGAATCGATAATCTATATAACCAACCTCCTAGTTTCTATTTTTCTGTCTTTATCTGTCGACGATGCATACATTTCAGTACAAACTCTGCTACAACAGATCTCCTCTGTTTATATCAAAACTGTCTTTTTGAATAATCATACATTTTCTGTCACCAGAATAAATACTGAATCGACTACCGTGCGCTTCTGACTATATCTGTCATTTCAGATTCGAAATATTCGGCACAAACAAGTTGGTTATTCACATATAATACAGTATTACCTACCTGATATTCTGATCGACACCCTGTTCTGATTATCGAAACCGAGTTCTGAACATTCTAATTAAACTTCTGGACTGCTTTAATTCGCGAGTTTAGCTCTGATTCGGCTTGAACTGTATATACTCTCAACGTATCCCAATAATCTGTATCACCTCTTCGACGTTGTTTAGATCAACTTTTATATCATCTTCGGATGTAATGTCCCCCAAACAATATAACCTATCTTTAATACTGTTTTAGAACAATAACAATTCGCAAGAAATTTCAAAACAACAGTCATATACAATAATCTGTTAAACTCAGGCAAGAAAATAAAGAAGTTTCTGACATCGTTATCATTCTCAGCCACTGATCACTGCCACAGCTGTGCTAATATCAATTGGTATACCATATTCGGATATCACATACTCGGAATACAATCTGTTTCAATCAAGATTCATATCTGAACAATTTCTGTATACAACGATTTCAGTTCTCAGATCCTTCAATACAAGATATTCGATTTAGTCAGTCATATGCCACGAGTATATCACAAAATATCATAGATAAACGGCATAAAATCATCAGAATACCTCTGAATACCGGATTCATCAACCCATAATCAGAACTGAAGTATTTTTCAAAGAAACACACAATCAGATGTAACTTTCGGTCAGTAAATCCTCTAACTGATATTTCAATTCTTTCAAATCAATCAGTATCATTCTGTACGGACTTCTAAAATAAAACCAGTACCTGGTATCAAATCAAGGCGGAAATCACTCTCCCTGATATAAGGCAAATCCGGAATTTCATCTAGAAAGACTTTAGCATTTCTCCTGCTACTGACAAATCAGCTCATGGTATATTCATTTTCAGTAATCAACTGAATGCATAAGGAATAACTCCATTCCTTTCGATAATCATCGAATCATAATTAATACGGAAGTCAAAGGAATTCAAAATCGAAAATCCTTACCGTACATTATTCATTCTTCGGCCATTTCAAGTCCGAATCTTACCATCTCCTGGTAAGAATCTACAATAGCTCTGTACTTGTTCAGTATATTCATATCAATAATGCTGCCAGAATCAGACAATACAAGTACAACATAATCTAACTCAATCTCATTCTCACTTCACGGCAGTATACGATATTTACAGAATTCACTGATATCAATCTTTCCCCCAAAAGATAAAGAAATCAATACTACAGTATATACAGACCCAATAGAATAAAGCATATGTCAATGCAATTCATGCAGAATCATGTATAAGATGTACGAGAATCTCCCTAATACATATGGAACAAAATCATAAAAGAACAGATACCTGTCACTACATCATCAAGTGCATCCTGGATCTGTTCCTCGGTCATTACCACCAGATGCCTCTGCTCCCTGGAATCTTCGGGAACCTCTCTGTGGACATACTCTCGCAAAATGTCCTGACTGTCGGCAGATACGGCAACTACCAAATACTCCTTGGCATTGCTCAGTGGGATGTCTTCCTCCGCAAGTCCTGCAATAAAATCCAGTATAACTCGGGCTAGAACCACTGGAGCTAGATGAACCGCTCGGTCCGCTCCCTAATTTCTTAAACTGTTTCTTTCGAGCTTTCAACAAATCTGGCTTCCCACTTGTACTGCCACTATCAAATCTGAGAGGGGATTGCTGTGTCTGGGGTCGGATCACATCCAACCTCCCTCGTTGTCAACTCAAACTTGCCTCAGCTCTCTTTGCTTTATTCAAAGCATCACCAAAATGCTGGGGTCGCTATACCTTTACCAAGGAAAATATCTCAGCATTCAATCCGTTGATGAACTGATCCGCTACAGCTTCATCATTCCCAACTATAAGAGGAGTAAAACGTAATAAAGTAGAGAATTTAGCAACATATTCTTCAATATTCAGTTGGCCCTGTTTCAAATTCTCAAACTCTGCTTTCTTGTCCTCTCGGTACGAAACTGAGAAAAATCTTCGATAGAATTCAGCTCTAAAGATTTCCCACGTAATTACCGTACCACGCTGTTCTAATACTCTTTTGGTTGTAATCCACTAACTCCTTGCGACGTCGTGTAACTGGTTGGGCACTAATTTAATTCTCCGTTCGTCTGAATACTCAAGTGAATCAAACAATATCTCTATATCATCTAACCAAATCTCACAATCAACAGATGTCTCAGTACCTCTCAGAATCGGCGGTTGAAATGACTGAAACTGTTTCAACTGTATTTCCATCGGAGTTTCTGACACATCTATCTGATCAACCGAAGTACTACCTCTTTCTGGAATTCTTCGAGGAGGTATATCTGATTACCACAAGAGTTAATATCACATGAGATAAATCAATCTCAGTCCCTTTCTGATCAGCTTACCTTCTTCTGATCAAGAATTGGTTCTGATTCATTTTCAAATCAGACATATTACCAAATCAACTCAGATATTCAGGTAACATGTATTTAAAAACAATAACACATAATATCATACTAGCACACACAATGTAATTCAACATTATAATAAATCACATGCTAGCAATCACATGCAAGGAAAGAAAATTCATTCTACCCTGCTCACTAGCCTATATCTTAGTCTAAGGTAACCTACAGTTCTGGAACCTACTACTCTGATACCACCTGTTGTGGGAACCCGGACGCTAATTCAATTCTTAATCATCATTAGGATCAATTTATTAATTCAAGTAATTTGGGTCATAAAAAAAAATTTCTTTAATTGCGGAACGTAATAGAATCTAACTAATATACAGATTCGTATAAATAAAGTACAAGTCATGTACAATCTATATTCAATAAAAACTAAGGTTTAACAACTAATTATCAAGTGTTCAAACCCTATCTTTAATCCAAGTCCGTAGTCTCCACTCTAATCATGATCTCTCTCTCTTCTGGTCTTGACCCTGATCCTGTCTCACCTGTTGTCATGCACACATACAAACAAGACAACAGCCGGATAACTCCGATGAGAATTATATTCCCAGTATAAATAATGTATACATGCCTTTCATATAAACAATATAAAGCATGAAATAAACATTCATAACATGAATCAAATATTCATCACATGTATTATAATCCTAAACATGAATTAATATCAAGAATAAATTATATTCTAAACATATATCATCATCAGGAACATAATTCCATATCAAGCAATGAATCACTCTCCGTGATTCTCAGACTCAGACTCGACTCATTCCTAATCTAGGGATCCCGATCGGAATAAGAACATACACCCACCTACACTCCCGATCGGGGTGGTGGCATGTTCTTATTCACGGACTTTGGCTCTTTCCATATCGAACATCAGTAATAGAAGAAACTCCAATTCTATCCACTCCGATATAGCCAAAAGTCCGGTGTCTTGACCTAACCGTCACAGACTTTGGCATTTTCACCAATATCCTATCCTGTGACATTGTGCAATGTGCCGGTGACGATTCCATCACTATCCGGCACTACTGTCACAAGATTACTCATTCACAATTAGGCGTATCCGCTTAATGACTCAGTACATAAATCAATAAATCAAAGGTATCAATCTCATACAATTGCAAATATCGATGCAATAAAGTAAAGTATGTGATTTTGGGAAACTCAAGTCAATCGGACTCGAGTTGTGCAATCCCACATCAACATAAATTTATACCTTTGTTTTCGCTGTCTGACGAAGTCGAAGTCTCGAAGTCAAATCTGTCCATATCAATCTGAAATACAATATCGCATAGGCACAATCTCAATATGCAACTCAATTCAAAATCTATTCTGATCAATACTCAAATCAAACATAATCTGATCAATATCAAATTAAGATACAATCTAATCCATATCGACGATATCACGATATAATCGAAATTACTACTGAATCTGATCAATATCAATTTACTGATTTTCGACGGTATAACAATACAACTCTGATATTGAATCTTAATCAAATCAACTCTGAAAATCATAACAATTACATAAACAGTCTGTTCTTCAATCTGACTTCAAATATGTGATGTCCACTGTATCAGAAACACCATATAGGATTCATATTCAATTCTGACAATACCATAATTTCAAATCATATCTAAACGTAACAAAACTTACGTCCAGTTATAGCCTGCGTCGATAGGAACTCAGTACTGAAGTCGGATTGAAAATCTAACGGACGGATCGAGATATAAAGGCGCAAGGATTTTTCACCCTTTCTCTGAAGCTTCTTCGATTTCTTATGAATTCTGAATTGAATTCATGATATATACATATATATATATATATATATCTTCGAGCATTCCAAGACCAAGTGGCTTATTTTCCTTTCTGCATGTCACGCGCATATGCGCGCCCAAGGCCCGCGCATATGCGCCTGGCTTCCTGCCTGGCACTTTTGAATTATCAACTCGCGCATATGCGCGAACTCGGCTCGCGCATATGCGCGAGACCTACTGTCTCGTGCACACCCTCACTCGGGCATATGCACGACTTCACCCCGCGCATGTGCGCCCAACTCTCTGCCTACCTCGCGCATGTGCGCGGCTCACATCGCGCATGTGCAGCGCAACTCTCTGCCAACCTCGCGCATGTGCGCGGCTCACGTCGCGCATGTGCGCGCAATGTTCTGTTATAGCTCCTTGGCTACTGGACACCTCGCACATATGTGCGCCCTCACGCCGCACATATGCGCGGGGTCTTCTGCCAAACCCGCGCATGTGTGCGCACCAGATCGCGCATGTGCGCGGATGGCATCTCCCTCGCACATATTTCGCGTCTTTTCTGGTCTTTCCCGGTCTGATTCATTCCGTCTATAATCACATCAATTAATCACTAACTCATTTCAGATTAGCTTCAGATTACGGTAATAAAATCTCGGGCATTACAGTTTGGGTGTCTCGGGAACAGATACAAGAGTAGCTAAAAATGCTCGGCACCATCGATGCATGAGTTTCCTAGCCTGGACATAAGGTATTATACGCGATAAATTAAAATACCTGTCTGGCTCGAATAAGAATTGCCCCATCCCAAGCGGTCGGACTAGAACAGATCTCTGCTGGAAATCAATCAAAACTGTGTTCCACAATAGCAAGTCCATCCCAGAATGATATCAAATTCTGGCATCGGCAGAACGATAAGATCCGCATACACAAGATTTCCATGAAGTTCGAGGTTTATATCTCGGATCACATTAGTAGCTGTCAGCTCCTCTCCAGAAGGCAATGCTACTGAATACGCTATGTCTAGCCCAATTGTCTTGATCTTGAGAGAATTTGCAAAGGTTTCTGAAATGAACGAATGAGTAGCCCCTGAATCTATCAAGGCATTCGTAGCTGAACCAGCTATAAAAATTCTTCCTGAAAGATTGGAATATCATGCTAAAACCCAATCATTTTACAGGAACTAAACTTATAGACATGCGAAGGTCAAAGTTCTTTTAACCTAAATTTCCCGAAAATATCACTAATTAGAACATGCAATCCTATCACAAATTCTAAGTTCAAAATCTTAACTCAAACTCTTAAAACATTACATTTCAAATACGAACTTAAAGCTTTATGATACCTGTCATGAGAATCGTCCCGGGTTAGTCTCCGCTGCTTGGAGAGCAAAAACTCTTCCTTGGGTAGGCAGATTCTTCTGAGGGCAATACTTCAGTATGTGGTCAGTACTGCCACATTTGTAACACTTCCCCGAGCCATACATACAAGTCCCAGCATGACGGCGTGAGCACTTGGCACAGACTGGATACTCTGATGTCATCGGGACTACACGTCCCTGCTGATGCTGTCCTCTGCTCCTGGATGAGCCGTGGAAAGGTTTCTTACTCGGATGCTGCTGTTGAGGAGGGCGGTGTGGTGCCTGAAATGGTCGTTTACCCTGGCGATCGCGCTCAATATCATTCTGGTCTTGCTCTGTCGCTAGGGCTCTGGAAACAGCAACATCATAGGTAGTAAGGCCACCCACCCTAACATCACCGCACAAGATCGGCCGCAGACCATTCAGAAAATGCCTCAATTTGGCTCCAACATCATTAGCAATTAGGGGTACAAAATGACATCCCCTCTCGAACTTACGGATGAACTCCGTAACAGTCAAGTCTCCCAGCCTCAACGTCATGAACTCCGTGGTCATCCTGGAACGCACCTCTTCAGTAAAATATTTAAAGTAGAATACCTCTATAAAGCGCGTTCAGCTCAGAGTAGCCAAATTCAAGGCTACGGATGCTCCTTCCCACCACAAGCGGGCGTCTCCTCCCAATAGATAGGTCGCACAACGAACTCTGTCCTCATCTCCAAGCTCCATGAACTCGAAGATAATCTCGAGGGACTTAATCCAGCCCTCGGCAATCATAGGATCTGTCGTCCCGGAGAATTCCTTCGGTCGCATCTTCATGCACCGCTCATAGATAGCCTCCGGCCCCGTCTGTCTGGCTCCCACTGCATTGTTCCCCGCAAACTGTGCGAAGAACTGAGTCATCCCAGCTAGCATCTGGGCATTCATGTCTGGTGGAGGGGGTTGGTGGTAAATCTCTCTCCTCATTCTTATGACGATGCTCATCACCTCCCGTGCGATCAATAATGCGTCTAGGAGGCATGTTATTCCATAATTATAACCCATACATAACCAACATGCATAATTCCAATATTTTCTTTAAATTTAAATAAATACTGCATAATTGTAATCTTAACATAAAATATTTCATGCAATCATGATGTAAAAATATTTCATTCTTTAAACGAAATGCGTAATCGTAAAACTTACAAACCGAAGACGTGACTTCATGAGCTTCTCGAGAGCAGTAGTAGTACAACCCTTTACAAGATCATAGGCTCTGATACCAACTGTAAAGGCCCGTATTTCTTATTCCTATTTTAGCGGAATTATTAAAAATTTTCTAAATAAATAATTATCTTGCCTCATTTATAAAATAAACAGGTAAATAATTTTAACTTTAAAATAACCGCGGAAGCAAATATTGTTTTCAAACAACAACTTCAAAATATATCCAACGTATTAAAACTGAGTTTGAACATAAGAAAATGCATAAACTAAAACTTGAGGTCCTCGGGTTTACTACTGCTGCCCCAAGATAGCTCACTGATCTCCGCCCTCCGTCTCGACCTCATCAGTACCAACAACAATCAAGTCTAGTGAGTCTAAAGACTCAACATGTATATATCGTGAATAACAAGTAAATATATCATAAAGTCACATGCAACGTAAAAATATAATATCATGAAGCGTACGGTAAAAATCGTATCATGAGTAATTATAAATATGTGCATATCTGAAAATCATACGTAAAAACTTTGCTCGATAGAGCTCTGTCATATCATATCATAATTTTTTTGGTAGAGATAATGTTTCTAAGCATGTGGCCCATAACATAACGTGAGCGCCTGATCAGACTAAACCACAGTATACTGGGCGGTAGAGTTCACCACAGCCCTTGGACTGGATATCTGTACCCATACATAATCGTAAACCGGTCGTAAGTCATCGGGTGGAGAGGTCCTCGGTTGCGCCTACCGACTTCCAAACCCATAAACGTAAGGTGGCCACAAGACATATCGCATATATCTCAAAAATAAACATTTTATATTTTTAGGCACGTAATATAATTATAACCTTGTTTTTACCGGATGAGTTGGATCGCTCCCAGGCTTACTGTGACTTAATTCTAATATGTGACACATGCAAATAATCTTATCTTGACCAAAACTTGACAATCGAACAAAAAACGAGACGATTAGGACCAACAACTTAATTTTTTTCAATCATGGCTTCGTACCCAACCGAACCAACATTAAACCGACGTTTAACCATGATAAAAATACCCCTAACATACTGAAAAATATTCATGAGGACTGGAAAACACGAAAATTAGTGAATGGAGGCCAAAATCATGAAACGCTCTTTCGAGAGTCACTTTGGCACATTGAACCGTAAATTCTCGTACGACCTCTAAACTCCACCAAATCACAAACGGCCAAAAATATGACTTTGGTCCAAGGCCATAGGCTAAAAGCCAACCAAGAACTCAAACTACCACCAACACCGAGACCCAAAGCTGCTGTCAAAATATAGCAGTAGCAGCTTGTGTGTTTGTGGTGTAAACTCTGAAATTAATGACCATTGGCTTGAACCACCAACCAAAGACTCTTACCAACATCCTAAGGCATGGCTTGGACCATGGCTAAGGGCTAAACGCTAACAACAAACCAAGCAACCACCTAGGACAATCCAAGCTTCTATCGAGAGCTCCCATTCTATGTAGTGAAATGTATTGGATTGTTTGATTGTCTTGTGTCGTTCCAGTGGCCATTTGATTGACCATGGCTCAATCTAGACATGATGAAGTGTTGTATGAACCACAGCGATGGGCTACTAGCCAGCCACAGCCCACACAAACACCTCAAAACCGAACTCACTCACACAAGGATCAGAATTTTGAAAACCGAGGGCACTTGTCATGTTTATGTAAAAATCTGAAGGATCCGTGAACCAAGCTTGGAAAAACTGATTTGGTCACGTCTTAGACATGATAAGGAAGGGTTCTAACCATGGTTATCGTCCCTAGGACAGCCAAGATTTGAACACACTCCTTAACCAACCAAGAACAAAAAAAAAACGTGGCTCAAATCTGTATCTTTGGGAAATGTTGATTTCATTTCTTTCTTTGTGAGTGTATGAAGGTAAATCAATGGACCAATAACACCCTAACACACTCTAAATCATGTCTAGAAGCAGCCATAAATGCCTGGAATCGAGCAACCCCCTGTAAACAAAACAATAATCCAACCGTGTAGCACATAGCATATAGCCGATAGGCTTGTACAGATTTTTGAAAACTTGCTGTCAAAATTTTGTTTTGTCACTTGATTCATGAACATATACTGATTTAAAATATCTAATATGAATTGATTGAAGAGCAAAGGAATAATATATACATGCCTGAAATTTGTTTTGCCAAAAACGAATCAATACGACGAATACGAGCGGCGGAGTGGAGTGAAATTTCTTTCTTGTTTCTGCTGCTGCTGTCACGATTCTAAGCTGCTGTTTTTCTGATGTTTTTCGAAGGTGAGTGTGGGGACCCGAACCTAATCCATCTTCTTAATCATTATTAGGATCATTTAATTAATCTGGGTCTAAATTTTTTTTATTTTTATTTTTACAATACAAATGCGGAAACGTAAAGTAATCACTCTGATATAAATATCAACATAAAGTACAGATCATGTACAACATATGTTTATCACAACTAGAGTTCAGCCACTACATCAAGTACTGAAAATACTCTATTCTAAGTTCGGATCTCCACGCTAATCTTGAATCTCTCATTCTCTTCGTGACCCTGATCTTGTCCCACCTGTTGTCATGCACACATACAAACAAGACAACAGCCGGATAACTCCGGTGAGAAATACATCCCAGTATAAATAATGTAAACATGCCATCATATAAAACATATATAAGAGCATGAAACAGATATCAATAACATGTATCAAATCGGAAAGACATGAATCGATATAAAACTGTAACTCAAACTCTAGACTCATAATCTCAGACTCGACTCATTTCTAATCTAGGGATCCCGATCTGAATAAGAACGCAACGTTCTCCCGTCTACTTTACCCCAGCTAGATGGTGGTACGTTCTTAGTCCCAGATTTTGGCTGTCTATATCCAAGATCTGCAATAGGAGTCGGTCTTCTCCTCAGTATATCGATATATATATCCAAAAGTCCAGTGACTTGGCGGTTCTGCCATGGCGATTCTGCCAAAGACTAGGCGGATCTGCCCAACTCTAACTCATGCTTTCCAATAGATCAATAGACTAAGCGTATCAATATCAAGAATTGCAAATATCAATGCAATAATCATTCAGTGTGTGATTTTGGGAAACTCAAGTCAAATCTAACTCGAGTTGTGCAATCCCGAATCAACATTGATTTATACCTTTCGTTTCTTTCTGTCGATCTGACTCTGTCGAAGTCTCGAACTCACTGCCTGTCAAATCAATCTGGCCATAACAATATCAAATACACTGTATCAATGTATAACTCAATTCAAGGCATGTCCTGATTAATACTCAAATCAAACATAATCTGATCCATATCAACGATATCATGATACAATCTCAATCAATACTGAATCTGATCAAAATCAATCTACTGATGTTTCGACGGCATAACAATACAGTCTTGATAACCCCGTCAACCTCAACATCACATATATAATACCACAACTCATAATCGATATCAATACTAATCATAATCTTCAATAATAAAATATCATAATATCAAATCTGTACAATCTCGATCATATTACTTCCGAAAATCATAACAATTATATAAATTGTACGTTCTTCGATCTGACTTCAATTATATACTGATCAGTATACCAAAAACACAATATATCAGTCAAATCACAATTCCCCCAATATCATAATTTCAAGACATATCAAAATGTAGTAAAACTTACGTCCATTTATAGCCTGCGTCGATAGGAACACAGTACTGAAGTCGGATTCCAAATCAAACAGACGGATCAGAATATAAAGGCGTAAGGATTTTCTAAAAGATTTCTCGTTCCTTTCTTCGTTTTTACTGATCTGAAAGAAGGAAACTTATATATATATCTTGTGCATGTGTAAGATACGTGGCACACTCTTCTTCAATTATGGTTGGCGCTCGGGCGGTCAAAAATTACCGCTCGGGCGCCGAACACTCTGTTCGGTTAATCGGCTTGTGATGCTCTGGCGCTCGGACGGTCAAAAACTACTGCTCGGGCGCCAGACGTTCTGTCCACAAAATATTCTTGCTGAACACTGGCGCTCGGGCGGTCATTAACTACCGCTCGGGCGCCACACTTTCTGCCCAAAACATGCTTTTTTGGTGCATTGGCGCTCGGGCGGTCCTTTTCTACCGCTCGGGCGCCAACAGTTCTGTACAAATATTGATCTTGCATTGTGCTGACACCCGGTTCTCCAATCGAGCTCCTACAACTTCAATTCTATCAATTAATCAACATCTGATTACAGTAATTAAATCTCGGACATTACAGTGAGAGTGTGGGTTTGCTAGACACTGAATATGAGTGTTATAGGAGGTGTTAAAGGTGCCATAATATACATTAAGTTGGGGCTTACAAGTCAAGAAGTTGAAGGAATTTGAAATGCTTCTTCTTCTCTTGGCTGGCCGATTCTTTTCTTATTCTTGCAGCCTATACACGTTTATTTGCTAGCATGATGGATTGAGAAAGAATTAAGGTGTATTATTGTGTTTGAATTTACTAATAACTAATGAATTAAAGGTGAGGAATTGTATTCACCTTAAAGGCTATTTGAGTGTGACTTGAATGGATTTACTACACTTTTGAATTCTCTTTACCGAAATTATTACTCATTTGCATGGTATATTATTATTTAAACTTTGCATTTTAATTGTTTAAGGTTTTAAATACCCATTATACATTTTAGTGAATTAACACATTATTTAGAATAAAATCTTGCATGGCATTGCATGGTTTAAAATTTAAGTATTTAAATGCTATATTTAATTTCTTGAATATATTATACTTAGATTAATTCATCCCAAATTTGTTTACACATTTTAATTTAAACTTTAATTAAATATTGAATCTAAAATAACTTATTTAATAACTTAGCTCCAATTAATTTAATAAATCCTAAAACATTCTTTTTCTTTAAATTAAATTATTCCTTGACTTAAATTAAATTTAGGAATATTTTTTTTTCTTATTATTAATCTTATCTCTAATCTCCAAACTCCGGTCCAGCCTCGCGTATTTATCCTGAAAAGATAAAACTAAACATCTACTTTTAAAATAAATAATCATGACTTAACAATTACAAAAAAGAATTAAACACCTCATATATTTATAAAAATTCATTTTTAATTTAAATAGTAACAATTATGCATGGGTTATACGTAATCTGATTTTCGGGTTCTACACTGACAGTATCCATGTTTGTGAGAAATATAAAACATAATTAATATTAAAAATATAAAATATAACAAAATTATATAAAATAGTATAATGCAACCGAAAAAAATTATAATTACATTAATAAAACATAAATAATACAATTAAAATATAAGAATTATTGAAATTACCTTTTCAAATGTCGTTGTACAGAATTTGTAATTAAATGAGCTACCAGAGTTTAATATCTGCAATTAATTACAAACATTATCAGATATAATATACATAAAACAATTCAATATAGAAAGAAAAAACATAGATTCGACTTAGACTCGGCGCAATTCTCCCAAATTCTGTTACTCAGCACAATTCTCCCAAATCAAATTCTGAATTACTGAGACTCGGCGCAATTAACTAAAATTCTAAGATTCGACAGAAATCTATCAAATCAAATTAGGAATTCCAATAATCACACGATCGACGCAAATTATGTAACACCTCTGACCGATTTCATAAAATAACAGCGAAATTTTTCTAAAATTTATTTGAAGGGAGGAAGGATTTAAAATTTCTTGACATAAACACATTTTCAATTTAAATAATCAAAAGTATATACATGATCAAATAAGTGTTGCATCAAAATAAAAAATATCATTTTTATCATGTCCAACAATGCTAACAAAATAGCCTTCTTCCTTCCATCTTCTATGCATATGACCTCGGCTCGAATAAACGTCCTGGCCCGTCACTCTTATCCGCATCACATGAAATAACTGAAATGAGTATAAAACTCAGCAAGTGAAACTCTTACATAACAATGTATACATATCATACTCTGTAAAACATGCTTTGAAATCATTAAATATCATCTAACTCTTTAAACATGAATAATATAGTAGAACATTAACATAACGATGGAATTATTCTTTTATCTGATGGATTGATATTTCAATAGTATCTCTGTCTCTGTACCTATATCCCATCGATATAAATCGATTACTCTGTTGGGATATAAGCCTATGGTCGTTGATCAACTAATTGCATGCAATCTCTGACTATCTCTTTATCAATCAAATAAATCAATTTGAACTCTCTCTTGGACATTAAAACAAACACTTTGCATACTCTTTCCTTTGCATTCCCTTTTACATAACTGAGACATAAAAATGCCTCTCATATACAACAAAGTATATTCTACACATAACATGAATCAAATGGAAGGGAATAGCATGTTAAAACCATTGAAATACAATACATATACTTCATGTGAGCACAAGGAATGAATTCCACTTACAACCAATAGAAAGCTTGAATCTAATCTCTTGGTACAAAACCTACAACAATAAACCATGTATTGCACCATCAACAACCCAATAATCAAACAACCATACCATAAAACCGATAAAAACAACACAATAATGAATCCCATAATTTCTCCAACACCATAATCCAAGAATAACTAAACCACAAGCTTACCTTAGCTCCTTGAACCCACAATGATCTTGTTCTCACTTCAAATACCCAACAAGAAGCTTGAATCAAAGGAAGAAAAGAAAGAAATTGAGAACCCTAGGTATCCCTTGAGATGAATAACTGAGAAGAATGGATGGAAATGAGTGAAAATGAGGCAAACTCTTGTATTTAATCACTTAAATCTCGAAAACACGACTTTACTGTTCACGACCGCGGGTGGGCTACAGTTCATACTGCGGGTGCGCTAAGCAATCTGTACAACTTCCGAAAATCCAAAGGCGACAACCGCGGGTGCGCTGCTCAACAGACCGCGGGTGCGCTGCTCAACAGACCGCGGGTGCGCTGAAGGTTCTGCCCAAACACCGCGGGTGCGGTCTCTTTTCCAGTGCGGGTGCACTGATTCTTCTGTCCAATCACCGCGGGTGCACTGCATAATGGACCGCGGGTGCACTCTCCTCTGTAGCCAACAATATACTCTTTGCAACTAAATCGAATCGCAACGTCGCTTCTCCTCATAATTAGGCAACACTATCAGCAAGAAAGTTGCACCACTATGTCTTATCTAACAACTACAATTGGTCTCATACCAATTGGCTCAACATACAAATGATAATGAATTAAATCGCAATGACGCTACACTATGACTACACAACATTTATAATCAACAATACCATAAATCATAAATCCAAATTCTTAACATCTAAACTATACTTAAACTTAACCAAATAGTCCATAAACATAAGAAATCTTAAACCGTACCGTTCACCAAGCTTGGATATTACAATCTCCTCTCCTTAAAGGAGTTTCGTCCCCGAAATTGACATCACTGCGCAAACAACTCAGGATACTTTCATTTCATCTCATCCCATGGTTCCCACGTGGCTTCTTCAATCAATTGATTTGTCCAAAGGACTTTAACAATGCCGATCTCTTTGTTTCTCAATACTTTAACTTTGCGATCCAGAATTTGGATTGGAATCTCTTGGTACGTCAAATTTGGCGTCAAATCCAATGGCTTGTGACGAAGAACATGGGAAGGATTCGCAATATACTTCCTGAGCATGGAGACATGAAAAACATTGTGAACTCTATCAAGATCTGGTGGTAAGGCTAATCTGTAAGCTCGATCACCAACTCTGTCCAATATCTCAAATGGGCCAATAAACCTTGGACTCGACTTTCCCTTTTTTCCAAACCGCATTACACCTTTAAGAGGTGCAATCTTTAAGAACACATGATCTCCAACCTGAAACTGCAACGGCCTACGTCTTACATCAGCATCACTCTTCTGTCTTGAATGTGCTGTCTTCATCCTTTCTTGAATAACAGCAACAACATCAGCTGACTGTTGGACCAACTCTGGACCCAACATCTTTCTCTCGCCAATCTCATCCCAATATAAGGGGGATCTACACTTTCTGCCATAAAGTGCTTCATACGGTGCCATGCCAATCGTCGTTTGGTAACTGTTATTGTACGTGAACTCAACAAGAGGCAATTTGGAATCCCAACTACCAGGATAGTCGATAGTACAAGCTCTGAGCATATCTGTAAGGCCCGAGATTTATTACTGTAATCTGAGATTAATCTGAAATGATTTATTTATTAATTGAGATAATTATATACGGAATGATCAAATCGGGAGAGCCAAAAGAAGATTTGACATGAGATGTAAGGAGAAGTCCTCGCGCACATGCACGACGTGTTGGGCGCACATGCGCGAGGAAGGCAGAACCTTTCGCGCATATGCACGACGTAGATGGAGCACATGCGCGGGATGGGCAGAATGTTTGGCGCATATGCGCGACGTAGATGGCGCATATGCGCGAGCTGACAGAATGCTGGTTCGAACTACCGGCTCATATGCGCGACTTTGTGCAGAACATGCACGATGCCACTTGCCCTTGTATCATGTAGCATATGTATATATATATATACCTACATGCAAACCCTCCAGATTAAAAAGGAAAGAAACGAGGGATAAAGCTCCAAGTTCTCTCGGGTGAGAAATTGAATGTCACGTAAAATTCGTCCGTCTGTTTTTGAATCCGATTACAGTACTGAATTCCTACCGACGCAGGCTAAAACTGGACGTAAGTTTGTTATGTTTAGACATGATTTAAATTCATGATATTGTCAGAATTGAATATGAATCAGATATAGTGTTTCTGCTACAGTAGACATTGTATAATTGAAGTCAGATTAAAGAATAGACTGTTTATACAATTGTTATGATTTTTGAAAGATATTGATTGGGATTTGATATCAGAGTTGTGTTGTTACTGATCTTAAGTGTACAGATATTGAGATTATGAATTGTACTGATACTGATTATGAATTCTGATATTATATCTGTGATGAAGTTGTGATGAGGAGACGAGCAAATGTGGAAGGTGTAAAAATGCAATGGGATGATCCATTTGGCGTTGAGAGCAATCACCGTGAGGTAAGCAGGTATGACTTTAGTCCTTATCTTAGTTCATTGCTGTGTTGTGCTCAAGAATTTGGGGTGAGTGTTGAAAGTGTGATGTCCAAATGGTCTAACGATGAGATGACGATTTTGTCAGGGAGTCACAGCGTTGAGGATGGTGATATAATGCATGAATTAAATTCAAATGTTAGTTATTTTGAGTGTTCAAAGATTGTCAAATTGATGAGGCTTTGTCATGGCAATGACTTGTGTGCATTAGAATTAAATTCATGTGATGAGTTAAATGATTGCATGGATAGTACATTTACTGTGTCCTATTTGCATGATTTATATTTGTTTGGTTATGGTTTTGAGAGGTGCAGGGATGAAGATGCTTATTTCTTTGTTTATGATGAATACATGTTTAAAGAGAATAAATTTTCATCACACACCTATTGCATGAGTTTCTGTTTGATATTGAGGCGCATGACCTTTGTTTGATTGGTAGCCATGAAGTAAATAGGGTCATTGATAGGATGCATGAATTTTTACTATGGTTGCATATGAGGAGGTCTATTGGGTGGAATTGTGAATCATGCATCGAACATAAGAATTTTTATGTTCATAATGAGTACAATTTTAAGGAGAATAAATTCGTCATTCTACATTCATTGCATGAGTTACGTACTAGTGATGCATATAGTGGTGTTTTTATCTTTGATAAAATGAATGATTTTATGTGTTGGTTGCACATGAAACGACATGTTGAGTGTGATTGGGGTATATGCATTACATACAGGAGAATGACATGTCGAGTGTATTCATATGTCAGGCATCAGTTATATCTTATTCCTAGTGAACTATGGTCGTACACGTGTGTGGATATTATTTTGGTGTTGACTACGTCTAAGAAGGGGAGAAATCTGATTTTTGTGATACTTAATCATATTTTATCATTTGGTGCCTTTTACTATTTGGTATATGTTGATGTTGATGAGTTGATGGTGAATGCTGCCATGGAGTTAGGGATCGAAACGTTGATGTCGCGTGTGGGCGATAGCACCTACAAACTTGACTTTAAAGGTAAGCATATTAGTCATACAATTCTTGTTATTACTAACTTGCTTCGTTTTTGTGTAGGTATCAAAGATTTGAGGACAAATCCTTTTCAAGAAGGGGAGGATGATGCGAACACGGATGGTCAGGCGCCAAGGAAAGCATGGGACCCTTTGGAGTTGCCGGAGGGACCAATCACGAGGGGACGATTGAAGAAGTTCAAGGAAGCATTGCACGGACTTATGAGCAATGAAGAAGGTCTTACAAGCGAGGTGCAAAGTGCTGGAGGGTTTTTGATGCATGGAAGTGAGTTTGGAAGTCACAAGAACATTATTCAAGTGATAGATGAAGTTGAGTCCAGCAGCATCGGCGCCCGAGCGGTCAAATATTACCGCCCGAGCGCCATACTTACTGTCCGAGCGCGAGTAGTACAGAAGCCTTGGCGCTCGAGCGGTAATATTTGACCGCCCGAGCGCGAGTCAGTTTCGGGAAGAATCCTACTTTCCTATTTTAGAGTTTTTATTATCTTGGCAAGTAGATTTCATATCTTTTTGATTTGGTATCAATATATAGACGAATTTTATTGATTGAAAACAACTTTTGTTCATTATTGATTGAGTTTATAAAAACTTTCTTTGAGAATTCTCTCAAAAACAAGATTAAGTTTCGTTATAACTTTTTGCGTTGTATCAAATCAAACTTATCAAAAGATTTATCTTTTGTGGCGTTTGTCAATCGAATATCACGAGGGTTGCCAAGGACGGGTTCTTTGGAGGTTCTGTTGAACGAGATTGTTTCTATCGTTGATGAATTGTTGCTAGACCGCGTGATCTAGAGGCGATTTTTACACCTATCAATTACTTGTTTCAAAGATCGGGAAAAATTAAAGATCTCGTGGGCGGGATCGCATCAGATATGGATCAGATTATATACTGATTTGAGTATTGATCAGAACAGGTTTTGAATTGAATTATATACTGATATTGTATTAATGTGATTGTCATTGCCAGACTGGGTATGGACAGATTGGAATACAAGACTTCGTCTTCGTCAGACCGGGAAGACAAAGGTATAATTCATGTTTTGTTTTGGGAAGACACAACTCAAATGAGATTCAATTTGAGTTTCCCAACAAAATCACATACTAGAATTGTTGTTTATCTTTTTCTATGATTATGCTTTGTTTATAGATTTATATTCAAGCATTTGAGATAGGAAAGTCATTTGGTAGATTCGCCAAATTACTAGATGTTCGGTGGTATCGACGCTTCGGATCAGAGTCACTCCGATTGTAGATATTCGATACAGACAGGGCCGAAGTCTAGGAATAAGACGTACAGTCACCCCGATTGGGAGGGTAGGTGACAGACAGTGACGTCTTATTCACACCGGGATCCCTAGAGTTAAAGTTGAGTTGAGTCAGGATATGAATTGAATTGAGTTGCATGTTAATTTTATTTTGGTTTCAGAGATTATGGAACCCATTGTTACTGCATGCTTATTTTGATTTAGTTCCATAGACTATGAAACCTATTGCTATTGATTTTATGCATGATAGTATGCTTTATGATTTATATTGTGTACATGCATGTCTACCATGTTTTATACTGGGATTTATTCTCACCGAAGTATCCGGCTGTTGTCTTGTTTTGTATGTGTGCATGACAACAGGTGGGGCAGGATCGGGGTCAAGAAGATGATGAGAGAAGATGAGTTAGAGTGGTGATTCCGGACTTGTTGTAGACTTGGTTTAATACTTGAAATTTAGTAGTTTAACCTTAGACTAGTTTGAATAAGTGTTGTACATTATTGTACTTTTATACTGAGATGTATATTAGTTAAATTCCATTACGTTCCGCACTTATATTTTTAAAAAAAGAAAAATTTTTAGACCATGTTTATCTTAATTGATAATTAACTCCCAAAGATGAGTAAGAAGATGATTAGCGTCCGGGTCCCCACAACAGGTGGTATCAGAGCGATAGATCCTTTAGACTGAGATAGAATAGAATGATCGGGGCATATTGAGTTTTCTTTCCTTGCATGTGATTGCTAGCATGAGATTTATTTTAATGTTGATTTACATTATGTGTGCTAGCATGATACTATGATTTACTGATTTGAAATACATGTTTACCTGATTATCCGATTTGAGTTGGTATTATGTATTATTGAGTATGAATCAGATCTGATTCATGATCAGAGTAAGATGATCCGAGAAAGAATGGAACAGGTTTGTAGTACTTGGGTTACTAATGGTTTTGATAATCAGATATACCTCCTAGAAGAATTCCAGAACGGGGCAGTACTTCGGTTGAACAGATAGATATATCAGAAACTCCGATGGAAATACAGTTGAAGAAATTTCAGTCGTTTCAACCGCCGATTTTGAGGGGTACTGAGATGTCTGAAGAGTGTCAGAATTGGTTAGATGACATAGAACTGTTGTTTGATTTGCTTAAGTATTCAGATGAACAGAGAATTGAACTGATATTCCACCAGTTACGAGAGGCTGCCAGAAGTTGGTGGATTACAATCAAAGGAATATTAGAACAACGTGGTACTGTGATCATGTGGGAAGTCTTCAAAGATGAATTCTATCGAAGATTTTTCTCAGTTTCATAGCGAGAAGACAAAAGAGCAGAGTTTGAGAATTTGAGACAAGGCCAACTGAATATTGAAGAATATGTTGCTAAATTCTCTACTCTACTGCATTTTGTTCCTCAGATAACTGGAAATGATGAAGCTGTAGCTGAGCAGTTCATCAAAGGATTGAATTCAGAAATAGTTGCATTGATAAATATGTAACGACCTTACCATTTTGCTGATACTTTGAGTAGGGCAAAGAGAGCTGAGGTGAGTCTGATTCGACAACGAGAAAGGTTAGATGTAATTCAACTCCCGACAAAGCAACTCCCTCTTAGATTTGATAAAGGTAGTACGAGTGGAAAGCAAGATTTACTGAAAGCTCGAAAGAAACAGTTTAAGAAGTTAGGGAGCGGACTGAGCGATTCATCTAGCTCCAGTGGTTCCAGCCCAAGTTATACTAGAGTGTATTGTAGGATTTGCGGAGGGAGACATCCCACAGAGCAATGCCAGGGAGTGACTGGTAGTTGCCATATTTGTAGACAGCCGGGACACTTTGTTAGAGTTTGTCCTCAGAAGAAGTTCCCGAAGATTTTAGGGAGCAGAAGACCGAGGAGCAGACACAGGACACACTTGATGATATAGTGGCAGGTACTGTTCTTTTATGATTATATTGCATAGGTATTGATATATACTAATGCATTCCCTACGATGATCTTTGACTGAGTTGCATTGAGATATGCTGTATCTGTTGAGTCTGTTTGTACTGTAGTATTGATTCCCTTACTTTTGGGAAAGAAAGATTGATATCAGAGATTTCTGTGAAATATTGTATACTACAGTAAGATGAGAATGAGGTCGAGTTAGATTATGATGTACTTGTGTTTCTGATTTGACCGCCTTATTGATATTAATATGCTGAACAAGTACAGAACTATTGTAGATTCTTTCCAGAAAAATATAAGATTCAGACCAGATAGGGCTGATGAGTAGAAATTCCACGGTAAGGATTCTAGATCTAGAATTCCTTTGATATCTGTATTGTTTATGACTCGATTGATATAGAAAGGAGCAGATGGTATCCTTATGTATTCAGTAGACATGCTGAAATCGAGCCTAGTAAGGGGAGATTTGCCAAGTGATGTACGAGTTGGTTGACGTCTTCCTAGATAAGATTTTGGATTTGCTTTATATCAGGAAGATAGATTTCAGAATTGAATTGATACCAGGTACTGTTTGTATTTTAGAATTCAGTACAGAATGATATTGAATAAAGAATTGAAAGATCAGTATTAAGAGTACTGGCCATGAGTTACATTTGATTTAGTGTTTCTCTATGGCATGTTTCAGTATATTCAGAGATATTCTGATGATTTCATGCTCGTTGTATCTATGATATTTTGTTATATTTGCAGCATCTGATTGATTGAATCGAATATCTGAAGATTGTATTGAATACTCTGAGAACTGTGATTATTGTATACAGAAATTATTCAGATAAGAATCTTGCTTGAAACAGACTGTATTCAGAATAAGCGATATTTGAATTTAATATACCGATTGATTTTGACACATTTGAGATTGTGATCAGTGACTGAGAACGATATCGATATCAGAAAGATCAGAAATTTCAGAAATGTCAGAAATTTATTTTGTCTGAGTTGGCAGATTATCTTATCCGATTATGTTTTGAACTACTTGTGAATTGTTAGCTTCAAGATAAATATTTGATACAGATTATTCAAATCGAATCAGAGCTGAATTCGAGAATTTCGGCAGTTCAGAGAATTAACCAGAATGTTCAGAACTTAATTTCGATAATCAGAGCAGAGCATCGATCAGAGTGACAGATATGTGATTTTTACTGTATGAGAATGATTATCGT
The DNA here is from genome assembly GCF_025594145.1 of Primulina tabacum. Classification (NCBI taxonomy): domain Eukaryota; kingdom Viridiplantae; phylum Streptophyta; class Magnoliopsida; order Lamiales; family Gesneriaceae; genus Primulina; species Primulina tabacum. Next base: position 44,511,938 of record NC_134554.1, read on the forward strand.
ATGATGTCAAAAGTGTCAGATTTGCACGACAGAATTTGATATCGATAGTCAGAACCGAATACCAGGTAGGTATTTTTTTTAATTTATATTATTAACTGATTTGTGTGTACCAAATAGTTCGAATCTGAAATGACAGGTAGTGTCCGAAATGCACCATAGTAGATTCGGTTTCATTTTGGTGAATGAGAATGTATGATATTTGAACAGATAGTTTTGACATAGACAGATTAAATCAGTTGTGACAGAATTGTACTGAAATGTTGACAGAATTTGTACTGAAATGTCTGAATCGCCAATAAATGAAGATAGAAAGATAGAAATCAGAAGAGTTATTACAGAATTGGTATATTTCTGACTAGACATGGGGAGTATAATTCGATGAATTTCGTAATGAGATCACTATAATACTTTCCAGATTGTGATATGATATGATTGTGATTGACAGATTGTTCAATCTATATCTATTAGTTTGTACAAGATGACGTACAAACATGACCAGATGACAAAGATCGATGTCAAATAAATGGTCAGATTGATCAGAATGTTGAAATAGATTATATCAGATTGTGAATTTTGATTGAGTTTGTAATTCTGGCAGAACATACCATGAACTCATTCATATATTATCCACCGACTGACAGATAGCCAGAACGTACTATCCAGATATTAAAAGATATTTATGGAGTTATAGTGTTGGATGTTAGCACTAATTGACATGACATATTGTCACTATATGAATTATTGTATAATGATAGCTATCAAACGAGTATTGAGATAGCTACAGATGAGACATTGTACAGCTCAGTATTGCGGATTTCCTCTGAATGGGAATGATATTACGATGATATCTGAGATTGAATTTGATAAAAGCAGAAATCTGATAAAGAAAATGAAGGTGATTCAGGAAAGAATGAAAACCAGCTTCGAATGAACAGACTTAATATGCCGACGTCGGATGGTGACGATTGGTAATTGAAGCCGAAGATTGAGTAAATCCTTGACTGGGATAAACAGATTTGATAACAGCTGATGATATGAGCTGTTGATTGGTATATACGGATGTAGTATAGCCAGTATTGTGAGATTGATTCTGTCAGAGTTATTTCGAAGGGTATTAATATATTATGCTCTTGAATTATTATTCCAATTTAGAATCAGAGATCCGTACAAGAAAGATATTTCAGAATGAAGACTATTCTATTATTGAAAATACAGTAAGTTGACAGGGCATCAAAGAGATTATCTAAAAGACAAAATTTGTCATGAGATTAAGATTTCAGAATGGATTCATTGAGATAAGTTTCTGCTTTAAACTCTGTGTACATTTCTTCTGATATGTCTGAATTGATTAATTACGAGTTCGAGGACGAACTCAGATCTAAGAGGGGGAGAAATGTAAGGCCCGAGATTTTATTACTGTAATCTGAGATTAATATGAAATGATTTATTTATTAATTGAGATAATTATAGACGGAACGGATCAGACCGGGAGAGCCGAAAGAAGATTTGACATGAGATGTAAGGAGAAGTCCTCGCGCACATGCGCGACGTGTTGGGCGCACATGCGCGAGGAAGGCAGAACCTTTCGCGCATATGCGCGACGTAGATGGCGCATATGCGCGAGCTGACAGAATGCTGGTTCGAACTACCGGCGCATATGCGCAACTTTGTGCGTGCACAACGTGCTAGGATCAACAGAAATCCCATCTCCAGATACAATATGACCCAGAAATACAACCTGTCACAGCCAAAATTCACGTTTTGACAATTTCGCATACATTTTCTCAGCTCTCAGAGTTCTCAACACAATTCTCAAATGCTCGACATGATCAATCATGTTCTTCGAATAAATCAAAATGTCATCAATAAAAATAATCACGAAATCATCTAGATATCTCTGGAATATATGGTTCATCAGACCCATAAATACAGCTGGAGCATTAGTCAACCCAAACGGCATGACAATAAACTCATAATGTCCATACCTGGTTCGGAATGCTATCTTCGAGATATCAGAATCTCTGACCCTCAGCTGATGATATCCAGATCTCAGATCGATCTTGGAATATACAGAAGAACCCTGCAACTGATCAAATAAATCATCGATACTAGGCAAAGGATATTTATTCTTTATCGTAGCCTTGTTCAGTTGCCGATAGTCAATACAGAGTCTCATTGAACCGTCTTTCTTTCTCACAAACAATACTGGAGCACCCCAAGGAGAAACACTCGATCTAATGTAACTCTTGGCCAGTAAATCTTCCAACTGATCTTTCAACTCTTTCAACTCAATCGGTGCCATTCTGTACGGAGCTCTAGAAATCGAAACTGTACCTGGCATCAATTCAATACTGAAGTCTATCTCTCGAATCGGAGGCAAACCCGGAATCTCATCTGGGAAGACATCAGCAAACTCGCATACCACTGGCAAATCAGCCAATGATGGACTCGATTTCAGTAAATCAACTGAATAGACAAGGAATCCCTCCGCTCCTTTCTGTAATAATCGAGTCATAGACAATACGGATATCAAAGGAATTCTAGATCTAGAACCCTTACCGTAGAATTTCCACTCATCAGCCATATCCGGTCTGAATCTCACAATCTTGTGGAAACAATCAACAATAGCTCTATACTTTGTCAGCATATCAATACCTATAATACAGTCAAAATCAGACAATCCAAGTACTATGCAGTCTAACTCAATCTCATGCCCGTCATACTGTAGTATACAATGTTTCACAGAATTCATTGATATTAAACCTATCCCCAAAGGAGAAGAAAAAGACACTACAAATGATAAAGACTCAACAGGCAATGCATGACTCAATGCAAATCTCTCAGAAATAAATGTATGAGAAGCACCGGTATCAATCAATACATAAGCAGGGTAACCACATAAAGAACAGTTACCTGCAACAACGTCATCTGGTGCTTCCTGAGCCTGCTCCTCTGTCAAAGCAAATACTCTGGCCTGTTGTCTAGGAGGCTGGCTCACTGTCTGGCTTCCTCCTGGCCTCTGCTCTGACTGAGCTGGTGCTAGCTGGAATGAGTGAACAGCAGCTGATCGTATATCAGTCTGTGCCGCTGATCCCAATGATTCGGCTCCCTGGGATCTTTGGGAACCTCTCTGTGGACACACTCTCGCAAAATGTCCCGATTGTGTGCAGATGTGACAACTACCAAACACTCCTTGGCATTGCTCTGTGGGATGTCTCCCTCCGCAAGTTCTGCAGTAAGCTCCGGTATAACTCTGTTTGGATCCACTGGAGCCAGAAGAACTGCTGCCCGACTTCTTGAACTGTTTTCCTCGGGCTTTCAAGAACTCTTTCTTTCCACCACTACTGCTGCCACCCTCGAATCTGGGAGGGGGTTGCTCTGGCCTCGGTGCCGGAGGAACAAACGAAGCTCTTTTCTGTCTCATCAGACCAGCTTCTGCTCTTTTGGCTCTGTTCAGGGCATCGGTGTAGTTATTCGGTCGCCCGGTGTTTACCAATGTAAAGATCTCGGGATTCAATCCATTGATAAACTGATCGGCAAAGGCTTTGTCATTCTCAGCCACGTGTGGAGCAAATCTCAACAAGGTAGAGAACTTGGCCACATACTCCTCAATATTCAACTGACCCTGTCTCAGATTGGCAAACTCTGCCCCTTTGTCTTTCCTGTACGACATTGGGAAAAATTTCTGATAAAACTCAGCTTTAAATACATTCCAAGTGATAGTCGTACCTCGATGCTCCAATGCTCTCTTTGTCGTAATCCACCAGTTCTTTGCAACATCATGCAACTGGTGTTCTATCAATCGGACTCGGCGCTCATCTATGTAATCCAAAGAATCAAACAGCATCTCAATATCATCTAACCAACACTCACAGTCAACAGAAGTCTATGTTCCTTTCAGAGTTGGCGGTTTGAACAACTGAAACCTCTTCAGTAACGTTTCCATCGGAGTTGCTGTCACATCCTTCGGATTTGCAGATGTACTACTCTGTTCTGGTACTCTTCGGGGAGGCATATCTGATTACCAAAATGGTTAGTAACCAAATACAACAAACCTATTTCAGTCCTACTCTGATCATCTTGCTGCTGATCAAGAATCGGTTCTGATTCATTCTCAATAATACACGTTACCAATCAATCAGATAGTCAAGTAAACATGTATTATATAAAGCAGTAAAAAATAATAGATTGCTAGCATGCAAAAGCAAGGAAAGAAAACTCATTCTACCCCGCTCAATAGCTCCTATCTCATTCTAAGGAACCTACTGCTCTGATACCACTTGCTGTGGGGACCCGAACCTAATTCATCTTCTTAATCATTATTAAGAATCAATATGACAATTAAGTAACATGGGACATAAAATTTTTTCTTTAAAATGCAAATGCGGAAACGTAATGTACTCAATCTGATATACATGTCAATACAAAAGTATAAGTCTTGTACAACATTTATTCATCTCCAACTAAAGTTCAGTCACTATCTCAAGTACTGAAAATCAATCTATTCTAAGTCCGGATCTCCACGCTAATTGTAATCTCTCATCCTCTTCCTGATCCTGCCCCACCTATTGTCATGCACACAAACAAACAAGACAACAGCCGGATAACTCCGGTGAGAAATACATCCCAGTATAAACAATGTAAACATGCAATCATATAAACAGATATAGAAGCATGAAACAGATATCAATAACATGTATCAAATCAGAAATACATGTATCGATATAAAGCTGTAAATAACTCTGGACACGTCATTTCAGACTCGACTCATCTCTAATCTATGGATCCCGATTCCTGGACATGGGCACAAATATCGAATCTCAGCGATAGGAATGAATCAACTCCTAAGCGACATCGATATAAACCAAACATCCAGTGTCTTAGCAAATCAGCCGAAGACTTGGCACATCAGTCAATGACTAGGCACATCAGCCCACGACTCAGTACATGATTTGCTATAATTCAATAGACTAAGCAGATCAATCTCAAGAATTGTAACTATCAATGCAATAATCATTCAGTATGTGATTTTGAGAAACTCAAGTTAAATCAAACTCGAGTTGTGCAATCCCAGATCAACATTGATTTATACATTTCTTTCTGTCGTTTTTGGTTCTGTCGAAGTCTTGAATTCGAATCTGTCAATTACTCAATTTGGCAATGACAATAACGAGAAGTATAATATCAATACACCACTCAAATCAATACAGGATATAATCAGAACTCAATCAAATTCTGTTTCAACGGCATAACTGCACCATCTCAATACACCCAGCAATACAAATCAATAGATATCAATTCCCAAAACTTATAATCAATAACAATACAAATCTGATATCAAATCTCAGTCAAATCAACTCTGAAAATCATAACAATTTCATACGGTATCCGTTCTTCAATCCGGTTTCGATTATACGATGTCTAACATATCAAGAACATCATATATGAATCATATCCGATTCTTTCAATATCATATTTTCAAATCATAACAAAACGTAGTAAAACTTACGTCCAGTTGAAGCTCTCGTCGATACAAACACGGTATTGAAGTCGGATTGAAAATCTAACGGACGGATCGTTCACAAATCACAAATCTAAAAAGTGTAAAGGCCTAAGGATTTTCCTTATCTTTCCTGAAGCTCTTCTCCGTTTCATTTCTGAAGGAATGATATATATATATATATATATATATATATATATATATATATATATCAAGTTGCATGTAACAGAAACGTGGATCATTTTCCATACATATCAAGCGACGCTCGGGCAGTTATAAATTACCGCTCGGGCGCCGAACACTCTGTCCGGTTACTCGGTTTGTGGTGCACTAGCGCTCGGGCAGTCAAAAACTACCGCTTGGGCGCCAGACTCTCTGTCTGATATCTCATCTTGTTGAACACTGGCGCTCGGGCGGTCATTTTCTATTGCTCGGGCACCAGACTTTCTGTCCAAAGTTTACACAATTCTTATGTTTTACCTAATCTGGTCTCGGAGTGATCCGTCTATCATCATATCAGTTCAAAATAAATAATCTCATATTAACAGAATCAAAATCTCGGGCATTAAAGTGTCTGACCTCGGTCAGACAAGAAGCATCTTGCTGAGACATGAACAAGTGGTGAAGGACCACAACCACGTTTTTCTCGGGGAAATCAAAAGTTTAAGATTTCTCGACAAAAATAAGTGGACATGTGAATACCATTTCTTTTCATTGGGGATTACAAAAGTCAAAAGATTCCCCGACAGAAGCTAGTGGGCATGTGATAAACCCACTAAAAGACCTAGAAAACTTGGACCCAAACAACTATAAATAAAGAATAAATGGGAACAAGAAAATCACACAAGATTTAAACCAAAATTTAGAACCAAAGAAAATGTATTCTACATAACTTAAGGTTTCTAAAAGACGGATTAAAGCATTAAGAAAGCAGCTGATGAATCTTAAAGATCTTTACAAACTGTTAAAAGAAGAATGGAACGATATCTCAACTGATATAATACAAACACATATCTACTGGTTATGCCAGGAGATAAGATCAGAAGAACGAGCTATTTCTAGATTAATGATCTAGAAATAAGACAAATCAAGAAAAGATGGAGGGACAATTCAACCACCCACTCAACCCACTCAAAAGATAGTGCCAAACATAGCTGGATGGCAACAAAGAAAAGCTATGGCAAGAGTTGAAGTCCGAAAATCAAATCCGCAAGGGACTTCTATAAATAACTAGGAAGATGAAGACATCACTCAACCTCTTCGATTTTCTTCAAAATAATTTTTGAATAAAAAGACCAAGGCTTTTGCCCCTCTCATGTATAAGTCTCAAATTGAATTACTTTACTCTACACACTGAGGTAGGAAACAAAATAGGGTTGTGCTAAGTGTTGCTGAAGGAGTCTGCGTCAGAAACCATCTATTGCGATTGTGTGGTTGGACTGTGAGGAGCAGTCTGTAAAACTTGGTGGATATAACCCGGTGACACTCTGGTCAAAAAGGTAAACTGTTCAATTTATCATACGGAAGCATGATGGGCTTTTTAAAAAAACGATCATTTGAATATTGGTATAAAGGCTGGAAACATTGCGTAGTGTCTTGAGGCTATATGCCTTTAAGAACATGCTCGATATGTATAACAATGTCACGTACCAAAGAATGAAGGTGTAAGGGTATTATGAGAATTTTTAGAAAATGGGATAGTTAAAACTAAGTTTTGAAGGGATGAATATTAAAAATAAAGTTGAAAAGGGAGTTGGGTATTTTTAAATAAGTTGCCCATGATAAAATGATGGTTTAAGAAAATCAATAAAGATATCTTAGATAAGTGAAATATAAAAATAATATCTTTTTGAAAAATAATGGGGTATTTTATGTTTTTTTAAAACAGCTTATAAGTTGTTAAGTAACTTATTTTGATTGCTTATAAGTTGTTTGCAACTTTTTTTATAAAATAAATTATGAGAGCTTATAAGCTTTAAAACAACTTATAAGTGTTTTCTGAGCTATAAGCTCTGTCAAACACTCTCTGACTCATAAGGTAGGAAAACTCATGGAATAAGAAAATTAAATATTTTATTTCTCTCCAAAAATAAATAAAATGTTCGATTTGCCTCAAGATTTTTCTTGTAAAATTCTAAAACTGAATCTTTCACTATATTCCGGTATCTTCCCCCGAGAATCTATATCGAAACCACCACACATGAGAAATCACAACTATATTGGAAATAAGGTTAAAAATATTTACTTAAACAGTAAACTTAATTTAATAATTAATATCTAGTATTTAAATAACTTCCTGCTATCTAGGTGAACTTTTCTTGAACTTTCGATCGTTAAAAAATCCATCGAGGCTTTGGACTAGTCATATCAACCTTTATCTTGAAGTAAATTAATAATACTCGTGGAACTAATAACCACATAAAAATCCAATTTATCACAAATTTTTACAATTGGCAAAAACGTTGAAGAAGAAAAAAATTCACTTGCAATAATGTGAGTCGAAGACGAGTGCGCATCGCAATCTCAAGTTTCTATTGATTACGGCTTTATTACTGAAACTTACAAGAAACTTTGAGACTTCTCGTAAAGCATGGAAACAACAACTTTAGTTCCCAATGTTACCAAATTTGATGTAAAATGTGGGCAAAAAGGTGTTACTGAGACAAAAATATTATAATAATTGAGTTGTCTTGTTCATGGCTTGTGTTCAAGAGTCTCTAGGCTAATATTATAGTCGACCCCATCAATCATGTTTTAAAGTACTTACATTCACTAAAATTACAAATCGTATATATATTTTATGATTGTTAATATTTCTAATACCATATATTTCACATGTTAAAGATTTCGAAATTAAATATTTGTATTCGTTTGCTTTGTTCGAGATTGAGATTGTTTAAGAATATTTACATTTTGTAACACCTCATATTTGACGAATATCCCTACTGTATCAAGACGAGTCTTTCTAGCATGTTTATCTCCTCAGTCACACGTACCTTAGGAAATTTTACAGGGGGTCACCTATCCCAGAATTATCCCAAGTCAAGCACGTTTAACTTTGAAGTTCTTTTGTGATGAACTCTCAGATATAAACACGCTGGAAAGACTCGTCTTGGTTCAATGATGATAATCTTCGAATTTAAGACGTTACGCATTTAAAGTTTGAAATTTATTTTCCCCAACCTATATATATTCTCTTAATAAACAGAAACGAGCATGCAGTTAATATTTCTTTTGGTTTCAGATTATAACCTGAATTCCGAATCCGTATGCTAATCAAAATATTATTTTTGGTTTTGGTTTCTGTTAATAAATCTTGAGAGTAGATTTGACTATTAGAAATTTGAATCATGTATAGAACCAAAATCAGAAGTCTCAAAATCCATATTATATCTAGCTAGGTCACATAGTTTTTTTTCTTTTCATTCATCTAATCTAATTATACAAATAATTAATATATATATATATATATATATATATATATATATATGAAACGACTCTTTCTTTTCAACTTTGAAATTCTACTAAATTTTTTTATATCTATTAATTCAAAAATCACCATTTATAAATAACTTATCATTTCCATAAATCAAAATAACTTAACAATTTGAATCTCAAGTGCATAAAACCTCTAAAATCGTCGATGATCAAAATTCAACTTCTACATTTAACATGATCAAAATTAACTTAAAAATAAAGCATAAAATCTCTAATAACATCCTTAACAAAATCCTTTAAACTTTCCTATGATCAATCTAGTACGAAAATAAATCTCTCGGGAATGTACTGCCGTACTTGATCCACTCAAGCGTCAGCGCCTCCCTCAATATCATCATCACCTACAGAATTAAAACCTAATGAGTCTAATGACTCAGCATTCTAAACATGAGTAACAAATAATACATATACAAGCACATGCATTAAAACGAACTTTTATTTAAAATAACTTTTAAGCATAATAAATCATATATCGTAAAAACATAAAATCGTAAAGCTTTGCATCTTTTATCATTTTGGGTGAAGTTTGATCCTTAAAAGTGACTAGCCTTTTATCATATGGTCGACTGATCAGTCTTAGCTCACCATAGCGCATGGGGAAGGGCACTAGGCACCTCTATGGAAATACGTTTGTCAGGCTCCCTCTGGGGCTTTGTCCCGTAAACGGGCTCCCTCTGATGCCTTTTCCCTCACGACATTTTCATAAATTGTAAGTTCGTCGTTCCTTCTTAAAAAGGATCCCTCACATATCATCTATCATTTTGTCACAATCAATTCATATCCCTCAAAATACTTTTCTTTTTTCTTTTTTAAAGCATAAAATATCGCGACTTTCCAAAAATAACATTTTAACAGTAAAAATTGCACAACTTTACCATAAATCATAAAATTCCATTTTTCATCAAAATGATTATTTTAGAACATTTATCATGCGTTATGATCTTTCAGGACGCTGCCAAGCTTTTCGTACTACCTAGGTGTAAAATGACAGTTTTGTCCCAAGATGTAAAATTTCTCGTTTTTGACTTTTTCTTACTTTTATTGACTCTAGACCATCCCGAATAATTATTTAAGCTTCAATTAAATTTTAGATATTTTTATTTGACGTAAATTCGAGGATTTCTATTTAATTCTTTAATTACTAATTCATGAAGCGTTTTATTCCCGAATTAATTCAAACTTTAATATTTTCTTTTCGAATTTTAAACATAAACTTTTTATACCTAAATTACCCTTGTGGACCATGAGCCGGCCCCCGTGGACCGTGGTTTCAACCCCTTTATTTTTCCTAGCCTCGACCGAACCCTATCCTAACATATTGAGCCACGGCTCGATTTTCACCTAGCCACCCTGGACCATCATGAACCAGGCCCTCACTCAAGCCCCCTGGACCCTCTCTGACCTAGCCTAACCCAGCTGACCAGCCCCTAGCCCAAGCAAAACGCTCCTGCGCACGAGAACAAGATTCGCGCGCTTTTCTCAAGCTTTGGTCGAGCCACCATGCACCGCACCAGCCCCTGACTCGACTCTAGACCATCCTCCCTAGACCATACTGGACCAGCACAGCCAGTCCCAACCGAGCCATGACTTCCCCACGCAGCACTCACTCCTTGCATGCATAGGAAGAGTCTTAGCTCATGCAGACTCTTCCTTGCGCGCAGCAACTTGAGTCCTAGCCATGCTAGGACTCTTCTTGGCCCTTGAACATCGCTTGCACAGGGCCGAAACCAAGCCTGGTCGAGCCCTGGTGCAGCCCCCCCTTACGGCCGAATGGCTAGGACTCTTCTTGGCCCTTGAACATCACTTGCACAGGGCCGAGACCAAGCCTGGTCGAGCCCTGGTGCAGCCCCTCCTTACGGCCGAGCCTTGCATGCACATGCCCCATGAAAACCCTAGGCTCTACCATCAGCCACGCACAGCCCCTTCTAGTCCTTGTCTAGCCCTCGTTTCCTCCTTTAACCGCCCTTGTTTTATCCCTTAAACATCCTATATTGGCAGCGTAATCGTAGGAAATCATAACACGTTCATATATGTGGAATGTCTAGAAGCTTGCCATGTATTTAGAAATAATTATAGGATATAAATACATGGATTAGTTATGTAATCTGTCTGTTATATTCCTAGTTTTAAGATTATCTTGTTACTGATTTTGTTATTAGATTTGTTACAACTCCTACTTTTAAGGATATTAAGTTGTATATTTACTTCGTTTGTTAATGAGAAGATAATCAGATTATTCCTCACTCATTTTTTCCACATGGTATTAGAGCCATAGCACCATCTTAACATCATGGCCACATCACCTTTACCAGTTATCTCTACTTCTTCAGCCACAGACTCTTTTACTAGTTTCATCACACATCACATGCTGAATGGCCAAAATTACTTAGCATGGTCCAGATCAGTTTTGATGTTTGTGAGTGGTAAACGCAAGGACGACTACCTAATTGGAATGATCCAAGCTCCAGAGGAAGACGATCCAGGCCATAGAGTATGGAAGACAAATAACAACATGGTCAAGACGTGGCTAATCAGCTCCATGACCACTAAAATCGGTGAAGGGTTTCTGATGTATGATACTGCTGCAGAGATATGGGACCACGCAATAACAACACAATCCAACATCGATAACACGTCTGAGCTCTTCGAGATAGAGTGCTGTCTCCATGACCTCCGACAGGGCGATTCCTCAGTCACTCACTACTACACCATCCTTGTTCGAATTTGGCAGAAACTAGACCTCTACGATCAACACAAGTGGACATGCCCTGCAGATGCCCATCTCTATAACAAAATCATTGAGACCAAGCGTGTGTTAAAGATGTTATCCGGACTGAATAAGGAGTTCGATGACGTCCGAGGCCGTATTCTCAGTATCAAGCCATTACCGTCACTTCAGGAGGCATTCTCATCTGTTCGACATTAAGAGAGTCGGCGAAAAGTGTGAGAACCCAAATTTAATTATTCAGTATTCGGCAAGAATTAGAAATAATTATTTTAAAGTGCTAAATTAAAATAATTAAGCCAAATAATTATACTTGTGTGTTAAAAATATGTATTAGAAAATATCGGAATTATAGACGATATTAAAATACATATCGATGTTTAATAGCACACGGGAGTTGTAAATATTTGGACCGGGTCACATTCTAGCAATTAGGCTAAATCATTCAAATACATGTATATGTGTATATGGATATTTGTTTATAAGGAAGCCCATTTGCCCCAAGCCCAATCCATTTCTTCCTTTAAGTTTCTCGTTTCTTCTTGTCTCTTCTCTTCCATCCATTTTTTTTCTTCTCCATCGTGAGTAGCTACTCGTCGCCTCTGGCTGCTAGGAAGTGGGTCTCCATAGCTCTCCCAAGTTAGCCCAGGAAGTCCCTCAGCTCTCCTTGCCATAATCATCATAGAGGAGCTTGTTTCTTGTTACCATGTTTCTTCCAAGTTGCTGCGTTTCCTTTCCAGCTTCTTGATTTCTATTTTTCTTGGTTCTTTAGAGTGTAAAGAGGTTGATTCTAGCTTTATTTCAGTTCAAGGGAAGCTTTTGAAGGTAATCTCTAAGCCTAGGTTTTCAAAATTTTATCCATGGAAGAAGTTGGTTTCTGTTTTTCGAGTTGCAGGTTTTTGGCTTCTGATTTTCGGGTTTTTGTGCGGATTGCACTAAGAATCTTGACTTGTGGTTCAAATAGCACTTATAGCTCTATGTGTCAGCTTTCTATAGCCACTGACAAAATGGAATTTCAATTAAAAACGGATTTGATATGATTTTTCTACTAAAATGTGTCAAAATGGAATTCTGTGTTGGAGCTATGCAGCGTAGCTACTGTAATTCAAGTTTATGACATTTTTGCTCTCGGATTCTGGAATTGAGATTCAAATAAGAGTTGTAGAGCTATGCGTTTTCTTTGTATTGATATAAGATTCGTTAAATTCCATTAAGAATTGAGGTCGTTATGCTCATTTGCCGAAACTGCTCAGTACAGACTTCTGTCCGTGAAGTGTGCATGTAGTAGCGCCTTCTAGTAAATTCTGGGATTTATCTGTTAGGATTCTGGAAATGGTTTCTTCTAGGAAAACTTATATATTTGAGTTGTCTTTCATTTCCAATTGGCGTATATCGATTTGAGTCAATGATGAGTTAGATATGAATTTTATATTCATAAGTGTCTAAACTAAATCTGTCACAGACCTTGCATCTCATGGTTGTTGGTTTTGGGCGTTGTTCAATGTCAAGATGATTGAATTTCATTTTGATGTCTTCTGATTAAATATGGAATTTTGAGTCAGGATTCCAGCCATGTATGATAAGTATGTTTTGGTTAAGTTTTGGTTGAGTTATGGCCTTACAACCGAGCTTAGGTCCAAGCTGGAATTAGTAAATTGTTTTTGGCTAAAAGTTGAATATTTATTTGATGGTAATTAATTATTTGCCACAGGCTTTAGTAGCCAGGAAGCACCGAGGAGTTTATAAACTATTGTGGTAATTTAATTTGAAGGTTAAGGTACGGATTGATCGATTCTTTACAGCGTCTATAACAACGTGTAATTAAATTGATGTGATTTTATGAAAACTATGTGTTTATGTGCTCTTTGTGCTGTTTGGGTGTATTTTAGGATTATTCCTCATTTTTAAAATTAAATGTGAGTTTTTAATATATTGGAATAATTTGTGAATTTATATGCATTGTTGAACACGCATTCATATCGAGCCATGACTCCGTTGTTTCCGAGATCTCTGTTTACTCTTGGATGAGTTATTTAGACATCAGAGCCGAGGGCGTTTGAGCGTCACACCTCTGATGACTAGCGGAAGAGCCAAGCAGTTCTTCAGACTGACACCCCTGACGCAGATGTGCAGGGCCGAGGGCGTATTTGACACGTCACACCCCTGGCACATGTGGCCATAGTTGTTGCTTTCGTTTCCTTGGATCCAGTTTGATATCCGAGATTATTGGTACCCTACATGCATTGCATTGCATTGATTTTATTATATGTCATTTATTTATGCTGTAATTTATTTGATCTTCGTACTGGGGTTTGACCCCTGTCCCTCGGGGCTGCTGTGGTTTGTTTTGTGATTCCATAGCCTGTTATACAGGTGGTTCTGATGCAGCTGGCGGAGCGTCTGTTGGTGGAGCCCAGCGAGTCAGTTTGAGTTTGGAGTCCCCAGATATTTATACTATATACTGAGTCATTTTCCGAGTAGATGCCTCGTGTATTTGTATGGTTGTATTTTGAGTGTTGGATCCTATTTGGTGTGATCGAGCCTAGTCGGCTCTGTGTGCGATTGGTATTCTGTTTGTTTTATTGGACTCTATTTTCGAGTATAAAGGTTTTGTTGTGTTGTTTTAATTTTTTTGGTATGTCCTATTTAAGGGAAGGTCATGCCGAAATTTCTGTAGGCTTAAAATGGAAAATTTTTACACGTTTTTGCTGTTTACGCTAATAAATCCTGGTTGTTTGATAATTAAAAATTAATCAGGAGCACGGGCCCTCACAGTTGGTATCAGAGCGTAACTGGAATATGCTCGAATTAGAGTCTAGGACACTCGAGTTTAGACACAAATAAATAGATTTCGTATTTGATTTATTACTTGCTCTTTATTTGATTTGCATGCTATGATTATTAACTTAGCTGAGATAGAGCTGGTAGTGAAGTAAGTTTGACGCTTCGTTTATTTGTACCTAGTGGAGTAAGTTTTAATTTTCCTTGAAACCCTTCAGTGCTTACTATTATTTTCTGCTTGTGGATTAATCCTTGTGTCTTGTAGATGGTACAGGGAGGAAGAGGCAGAAAAGGAAAAGAAGTTATCCAAGAGTTCGAAGCTCAAACATAGGAAATACTGAGGGTATTGGCAAAGGTAGACGTGGCCGCTCTAGAGGAAGGGCAAATCAAAATGTGAATATAGAGATAGAGGTGGAGCAGGAACCACCAATTCGTCGAGAAAGGCATGTTGCAAGAAATGTGGAAGTTGATCGTGAAGTTCAGCAGCTGACCCAAAGAATGAGAGAAATGGAGTTAGTGATTTCTAAATTCCAAGATATGCGTCCTCCAAATTCTTTGGAAATGAAGGTGGCGAAAAGACAAAAGTGTGGCTGAAGAGCATGAACTATTTGTTTAATCTGGTGAAGTACACTCCGGAGCTGAGACTCAAATTAGCTGTTTACCAACTCAAGGATCGAGCACAACTGTGGTGGGAAGCCACAGAGGAAGCAATCCGAGAATCTGGTCAGATAATTTCTTGGGAGGTATTCCGTACTCATTTTATTCAAGAATACTTGCCTCCATCTTATTATTCTTCTAAGGAAGTCGAGTTCAATCAGTTGGTTCAGGGAAATATGTCAGTGGGAGAGTAAGCCTCTGAATTTTCTGCTCTACTAGCTTACGTACCTCATGTTTCTAATAGTGATCGTTCCAAGCTTTCGCGTTTCATGCAAGGACTGAATCGGACGATACATACATTGGTTATGACTGGAGCACCAACTACTTATGCAGAAGCGGTAGAGAAAGCAAAGAATATTGAGGCTAGTTTGCTTTGGGGAGGATCACAACAGGTTCCATCTTTTACTTCCCAAGGGTCCGGGAGTAGCATTCAGATGCCAGTGGGCATACCTCCTTATCAGCCTCCACAATCAAACCAGCCACCAAAGTAGCAGAAATTCAGAGCTAAAGGAAAGCACTTTAAGAAGAAGTCTTACAGCAGTTCATCTAGTTCAGGTAGTTCTAGGGGAGGAAGATCTAGTGGTTATGTTCGAGATTCTTGTGGGAGATGTGGAGGTAGGCATCCTACTACCGAATGCACAGGAGTTCAGGGAGACTGCCATACATGTGGATTACCGGGACATTATGCGAGATTTTGTCCAAATGGGGGAAGACAACAGTATCAACCCTCGCAATTTAGCCAGTTTCCGAGAGCCCCTGTGCCTAGACCATCTACTCTACAGCTTAACTACCAACAGCCAAGAGGATCTTCTCAGCAGTACTTTCCAAGACCTCAGTAGGCTAGGGTGCATGAGTTGACATAGGACCAGGCTCATGAGACGCCCGGATGGGTCATTGCAGGTATATGCTTTATTTTTTATCATCCTGCACGTATATTGATAGACACTGGAGCATCTCATTCATTTCTGTCTGCTGCATTTATCGATGAGCATGAGATAGCTACTACCTTGTTGATGGATACAGTGTCTGTGTCTACCCCTGCTGGTGTGTATTTGATGTCTCGTGAGATAGTTCTGAACTGTGTGATTAGATTTGATGATAAACTTATGATAACTAATCTAATCAAATTGTTTATGTCTGACTTCGGCTGTATTTTGGGAATAGATACTTTGACGAATTATCGAGCCACCGTTGATTGTTTCCATGGAGTTGTCAGATTTAGACCTTATTATGGCCATAAGTGGAACTTTTATGGTAATGATTCTCAGTCATGCATTCCATTAGTGTCAGCAATGGAAATGTTTAGACTGCTATCAGCATTCGGCAGGGAATGAAGGATTCATGATTTATGCAGTTGATGTCACACAGGAAGAAATGTTGAAAGTTTCAGATATTCCTGTGGTAAAGGATTTTCCTGATGTATTTCCTGATGAAATTCCTGGCTTTCCGCCCCAAAGGGAAATAGATTTCAGCATTGAGTTAATGTCAGGGACGAACCATATTTCTAGAGCACCGTATCGTTTGGCTCTAGCGGAGTTGAAAGAACTCAAGGAACAATTACGAGACTTACTGGGGAAAGGTTATATTAGACCAAGTATGTCACCTTGGGAGCTCCAGTATTGTTTGTAAAGAAGAAAGACGGGACGATGAGGATGTGTATTGATTATCGGCAATTGAATAAAGCTACAGTGAAGAATAAATATCCTCTCCCACGTATCGATGATTTGTTTGATCAGTTGCAGGGTACATCCGTGTATTCCAAGATCGATCTTCATTCTGGATATCATCAGCTTAGAGTTAAAGAGGAACATGTTCCTAAAACTGCATTTCGGACACGTTATGGGCATTATGAATTCTTAGTCATGCCTTTCGGATTGACTAATGCTCCAGCAGTTTTCATGGATTTGATGAATCATGTTTTTCGAGAATTTTTAGACAAATTCATTATTTTCTTTATCGATGACATTTTGATTTATTCAAAAACAAAGAAGGAACATCGAGAACATTTGAGACTAGTACTCCAAACACTCAGAGCAGCACAATTATATGCTAAATTTTCTAAGTGTGAATTTGGTTGGACAGAGTAGTATTTCTAGGTCATGTTATATCCGCTCAGGGAGTTTCAGTGGATCCCAGTAAAGTCGAAGCTGTTATTAATTGGCCAACACCAACAAATGTTTCTGAGATTCGCAGTTTTCTAGGATTAGCAGGGTATTATAGGCATTTTATTGAAAGATTTTCCGTTATTGCAAGGCCTATGACCCAATTAATGCAAAAAGATCGACGTTTTGTGTGGACTGCAGAATGTGAATCAAGTTTTCAAACTTTGAAGGAAAAGTTGACAACAGCTCCAGTGTTAGCTTTACCTTCAGGCTCAGGTGGATTTGTTGTGTGTACAGATGCTTCTCTGGATGGACTGGGATGTGTTTTAATGCAAAATGGGCGAGTTATTGCATATGCATCTCGACAGTTGAAGCCACATGAGACTCGATATCAAGTTCATGATTTAGAATTGGCTACCATTGTGTTTGCGTTAAAAATATGGCGTCATTATCTGTACGGTGAACAATTTGTAATTTTTTCTGATCACAAGAGCCTTAAATATCTTTTCACACAGTCCGACTTGAATATGAGACAACGTAAATGGATGGAGTTGCTTAAAGACTTTGATTGTGAGATTCAGTATCAACCAGGGCGAATGAATCTAGTTGCAGATGCACTTAGCAGGAAAGCTCAAAACGCTATGCTGACATCTCTGAATATTTCTAAAGTCTACGAGCATTTGGGAACATCAGGATGGACTTATCAAACAAGTGGAGATTACTTTATAGTTTCATCTATCAAAGTCGAGCCACATATAATATCAACTATTAAAGCAGCGCAGAGAACTGATCCACACATTCATAGATTGAAAGAATTGGTTCAAACCAATCAGTCAAATAAGTTCAGTGTTGCCTCAGATGGTAATTTGCGCTTTAATGAGAGACTTGTGGTTCCTAATTTGATAGATATGAAAGAAGATTTATTACGTGAAGCACATTGTAGTAGACATAGCATTCATCCAGGAAATCGAAAGATGTATCATACTTTGAGAGCTCATTATTAGTGGGAAGGTATGAAGAAGGAAATTTCTGATTTTGTGGCTAAATGTTTAACTTGCCAATAGGTTAAAGCTGAACGAATGAGACCTGGCGGTATGTTAAATAGTCTTGAAGTACCACACCGGAATTGGAAGCACATTGCTATGGATTTTGTGACACACCTACCTCGTTCTAATCGTGGTTGTGATGCAATTTGGGTGATTGTTGATAGATTGTCTAAATCAGCCAATTTTATTCCATATGACCGTACTTGTACTTACAAGAAAATGGCAAAATTGTACATTGATCATGTGGTAAGATTGCATGGTGTGCCAATAACCATAGTATCAGACCGTGATCCAAGGTTTACTTCGAAGTTTTGGAGTAGTTTGCAATCATCTTTGGGTTCAAAGTTGGCCATGAGCACTGCTTATCATCCCCAAACAGATGGTCAATCAGAAAGAACCATCCAGACTCTAGAGGATTTGTTACGAGCAGTTGTAATGGATTTCAGGGGTGGTTGGCAAGAATCATTGTCTTTTGTCGAATTCTCTTACAACAATAGTTTTCAGACAACGATCGGTATGGCACCATTTGAAGCTTTATATGGCAGAAAGTGTAGATCTCCGATTTGTTGGGAAGATGTGGGAGAACCACAGATGTCTAAACCAGAGTTTGTACAAGAAATGAAAGATAAAGTTGAATTGATCAGAAAAAGAATGAAAGCAGCCCAGGATCGTCAAGCAAGTTATGCTAATAAAAGGCGTCGGCCCTTAGAGTTCCAGGTTGGCGATTATGTTTTCTTGAAAGTATCACCGTTTCATGGTACTATGAGATTTGGACGTAAAGGGTAGTTAGCTCCACGTTATAATGGTCCGTATGCAATTGTTGAGAGGATTGGCACTTTGGCTTATCGTTTGGACTTGCCGCAGAGTTTGTCTGTGATACACGATGTGTTTCATGTATCTATACTGCGGAAGTATGAGCCAGATCCATCTCATGTTTTGAGTATCGAGGATGTGGAGTTAGATAATTCTCTAATTTATGTTGAGCATCCAGTTCAAATTCTTGATCGTAAAGAGAAGCAACTCAGGAACAAGACGATTCCTTTGGTTTTGGTGCAGTGGAGTAGACATGGGATAGAAGAAGCTAGATGGGAGTTAGAGTCTCGAATGCGTCAAGAGTGGCCTCACTTGTTTGAAAATATGATGAATAACACCATGTACTCAGATTTTCCGATGTATTATCAATGATAAATGTTTTAACCACTTTGTGTATAAGTGTTGTGTACATTAGATTTCGAGGACGAAATCTTTTATTAGGAGGGGAGAATGTGAGAACCCAAATTTAATTATTCGGTATTTGGCAAGAATTAGAAATAATTATTTTAAAGTGCTAAATTAAAATAATTAAGCCAAATAATTATACTTGTGTGTTAAAAATATGTATTAGAAAAAATATCGGAATTATAGACGATATTAAAATACATATCGATGTTTAATAGCACACAGGAGTTGTAAATATTTGGATCGGGTCACATTCTAGCAATTGGGCTAAATCATTCAAATACATGTATATGTGTATATGGATATGTGTTTATAAGGAAGCCCATTTGCCCCAAGCCCAATCCATTTCTTCCTTTAAGTTTCTCGTTTCTTCTTGTCTCTTCTCTTCCATCCATTATTTTTTCTTCTCCATCGTGAGCAGCTACTCGTCGCCTCTGGCTGCTAGGAAGTGGGTCTCCATAGCTCTCCCAAGTTAGCCCAAGAAGTCCCTCAGCTCTCCTTGCCATAATCATCATAGAGGAGCTTGTTTCTTTTTACCATGTTTCTTCCAAGTTGCTGCGTTTCCTTTCCAGCTCTTGATTTCTATTTTTCTTGGTTCTTTAGAGTGTGAAGAGGTTGATTCTAGCTTTATTTCAGTTCAAGGAAATCTTTTGAAAGTAATCCCTAAGCCTAGGTTTTCAAAGTTTTATCCATGGAAGAAGTTGGTTTCTGTTTTTCGAGTTGCAGGTTTTTGGCTTCTGATTTTTGGGTTTTTGTGTGGATTGCACTAAGAATCTTGACTTGTGGTTCAAATAGCACTTATAGCTCTATGTGTCAGCTTTCTATAGCCACTGACAAAATGGAATTCCAATTAAAAACGGATTTGATATGATTTTTCTACTAAAATGTGTCAAAATGGAATTCTGTGTTGGAGCTGTGAAGAGTAGCTACTGTAATTCGAGTTTATGACATTTTTGATCTCGGATTCTAGACTTGTGATTCAATTAAGAGTTGTAGAGTTATGCGTTTTCTTTGTATTGATATAAGATTCGTTAAATTCCATTAAGATATGAGGTCATTATGCTTATTTTGCCGAAACTGCTCAGTACAGACTTCTGTCCGCGAAGTGTGCATGTAGTAGCGCCTTCTAGTAAATTCTGGGATTTATCTGTTAGGATTCTGGAAATTGTTTTTTCTATGAAAACTTATATATTTGAGTTTTCTTTCATCTCCAATTGGCGGATATCGATTTGAGTCAATGAGGAGTTAGATATGAATTTTATATTCATAAGTGTCTAAACTAAATCTGTCACAGACCTTGCATCTCATGGTTGCTGGTTTTGGGCGTTGTTCACCCAATATAGGCTACGTCCACGGAGCTTCTACAATTTTTATAACCTGGAAGAAATATTACAACAAATGTATACACCAATACACTCAATATTTCTCACTCCCAAACCCGAGTATACCGAGAAAATAATTTCTCTAACTCACACAGGAGAATTCTCGCACTCAAGAAAAAAATACACTCATTTTTTCTATGCGCTCTCTTTTTTATCAAAGCTGAAAAGCTTTTGATTTTTGGATACAATAACTGAAGGAATTGAGCTCTATTTATAATCGATTAATTCGTTCAGTTTTGTTATCATAACGATGTGGGATATGTGGGAAAATATGTTTTAATTATTATATTATTTAATGTGTGGGCCCTACCTCATTAAATCATACCTAACAATTCTCCCACTTGAAGACTTGATTCAATCATGTCTTCACACCATCAGTGCAGCAGCTCATACCTCCTTTGTTAGTCCAGGAGACCAACTGAAGTCAAACGCAACTTCAGTTTTTTAATGATAACAGCCTTCGTGAGTATGTCAGCTGGATTCTTGCTTCCAGGAATCTTCTCAAGCTTCAAGACTTCATTCATCCGATCTCTAAGGATCCTCATTCCAAGGATTTGTTTTGCAGTACCCAAATCCTTCAAAGAAAATTCCTTTGATAACTCTTTCTCAAGTTTATCAATCTCCTCCAGACAAGCTCTTGCTATCAACATATCATCTACATATATCAGTAGTATGATATAATAACCATCAAGCTTCACATAACAATATTGATCAGCCTGATACCTCAGAAAACCATCATTATTCATTACACCATCAAACTTCTTGTACCACTATCTTGAAGCTTGTTTGAGACCATAGCTCTTCTAAAGTTTGCACACCATTTTCTCTTTCCATCGTAGTTCAAATCCCTGTGATTTATTCATTTCTTCATCTAGCTCACCATGAAGAAACGTCGGCTTTACATCTAACTGTTCCAGATGTAAATCTTCTTTTACCATCAATCCAAGTACAGTCCTGATAGTAGTTAACTTTACCACCAGAGAGAAAATATCAGTGTAACCAATGACTTACTTTTCACATTTTACAACAAGTATTTCTTTGTACCGCTTGCTACCGTCATGTTCTAACCGATACTCCCACTTGCTATGTAAAACTTCTTTTACCTTCAGGAAGTTCTGACAATTCCCACATGTGATTGGATGACAGTGAATCCATCACATCTTCCATGGCTAACTCCCATTGTTTAAAGGTCTCATATACATCCGATTTATTTTTCACAAAATAAACCCAAAATTTCCTGCTCGAATCGTCAACAGTAGTGCCATAATATCTTGAGTGATCTCCAAGGGATGTCACATGAGATGGTCCACATACATCAGTATGTACCAGTTCCAAATCCGTCGATTTCGGTTTTCTAACCTCTTTTGAAAAGCTCACCTTTTTTTGCTTTCCAAAAAATACAGCTTCACACGGATTGTGTTCAACGATCTTTAATTCCGGTAGCTTTCCATTTGAAACAAGCATTTTCATTCCCTTCTCACTCGTATCCCCAAGCCTACTATGCCATAGACTTGAATTAGCTCCAGTATCCACAGCCGCTAATTTATTTCTCAAACTGGAAGTCATATAAAGTATTCCAGTTTTCTTTCCTCGAGCAACAATCATGGCTCCCTTTTTCACTTTCTAGGAACCATCTTCAAAGGTCACCACCTTATGACCTTCGTCGTCAAGCTGTCCCACTGAAATCAGATTGTGTGTCAACTTTGTTACATGCCTTACTTTGTTGATTTTCCAGACAGATTCATTTGTCATCTTCATCCGGATATCACCCATACCAATTATTTCCCAAGGTTTTCCATCAGCCAGGAAAACTTTACCGTAATCTCCCGCAATGTAATTATCGAATACATCACGATTACCAGTGGTATGAAACGAAGCTCCCGAGTCCATAACCCAAGAATCAACCGGGCTTTCCATGGATAGTAATAGAGCATCATGTACATCCTCAGTAACAACATTAGCGTCATTCTTTGTTGATTTTCAATTCTTTTTCAAGTGACCAGTCTCACCACAGCTCCAGCACTTCACATTCTTTTCAAATGTGTTGTTGTCTTTTCCATTTCTTGACTTGGACCTTCCATGCCATTGGTTGAAACTCTTTTCGCCACTCCTGCCCTTTCCTCTGTTCTCGAGATTTAGAGTAGATCTCGATGATGTTCCTTCACCCGAATCCATCTTGCGAACTTCTTCAGCAAGAATTTGATCTCTGACATCATTGAATTGTAGCTTTCTTTTTCCAACAGAGTTGCTAACCGCTGCCCGCATCGGTTCCCAATTGTCTGGTAAAGACGCCAAAAGAATAAGTGCCCGAATCTCATCATCAAATTTAATTTCAACCGATGTTAGCTATGAAACAATCGTGTTGAATTCATTGATGTGTTTAGCCACCGATGCATCTTCTCTCATCTTCAAGTTAAATAACTTCTTCATGAGATGTACTTTATTATTTGCTGATGGCTTTTCGTACATGTCCGACAAAATGGACATCATTTCCTCTGTTGTTTTTGCCTCCGCCACGTTCTTCGTTAGGGTCAATCGTATTACACCTTACACTTGTCGGTCAAGAAGCTTCAAGTCATCATCCTCCATCTTTTCCGGTTTCTTTCCAGATAGAGGTTGATGCAACTTCTTGCTATACAAATAATCTTTTATCTGTAACCAACGAAAAATCTGTTCCGTCGAACTTGTTGATTCTCGGTCCCGATCCATCATCTCTGGCCATCACTTCTCTAACCTTAACAAAAAATCTAGAAAATCTTTTATGATATGGAAGATCAGACAAAGCTGCAACCACAGAGCATACTCAGAATTCTTAAGAATTTTCACAACAAGGCTCTGATACCAGTTGTTGGGAAATTGCACCGAAGCGATGCCGATCAAGATGATAATAGTACCCAAAAATACGAAATAAAATAATCAACAAGAACACAAAGATTTACGTGGTTCACCCAATATAGGCTACGTCACGGAGCTACTACAACTTTTATAACTGGAAAAAATATTACAACAAGTGTATACACCAATACACTCAATATTTCTCACTCCCAAACCCGAGTATACCGAGAAAATAATTTCTCTAACTCACACAAGAGAATTCCCGCACTCAAGAAAAAAATACACTTTTTTTTCTATGCGCTCTCTTTTTTATCAAAGCTGAAAAGCTTTTGATTTTGGGATAAAAAAACTGAAGGAATTGAGCTCTATTTATGTAGAGGCCCGAAATTCGTACTTGAAAATTTGCGAAAAAATTTAAAATTTTCTTTTTAAATAATTAAAATGCCTCATAAACTGATAAAAAGATTCAATGTTTAAAGTAACAGCGGAAGTAAACAATGTTTTCAAATAACAACTTAAAATAATTCAACAAAATAAAAATGCTGAGTTCGGAATAAAAATAGCAAGTGCTGAAAATGAGGTCCTTGGGTTCCACTACTGCCGACCCAAGATGGCTCACTGGTCCCCGCCCTCGATCCCGACCTCATCAGTACCTACAACAATCAAGTCTAGTGAGTCTAAAGACTCAGCATGCATATATCGTAAATAACAAGTAATAATAATAAAATTGCATGCATCGTAAAAATATCATGAGTCTGGCGTAACGTAAAAATATCATGTCATGAGTAATTATAATACGTGCACAACTGAACTGAAAATCATAAGTGAACTGGTTGCTCAATCGAGCCCTGTAATAAAATAACATGTCATAAATTTTCTGTTGGGATTATGTTCTACGCAAGTGGCCCCTTAACTGAACTGAACTGGATCGCCTGATCAGACTAAACCACAGTATACTGGGCGGTAGAGATCATCACAGCCCTTGGACTAGATATCCGTACCAATAAATGAACTGAACTGAACCTGTAAGTGACCACCGGGTGAAGTAATAATCCCATGATAATGAAGTGACCACAAGCAATATCGCATAAATCTCAAAAATGAATATTTTATATTTTTGCACGTAATATAATTAAATAACATAATTAAATATCCTGTATTAATTTTACCGAATGAGTTGGATCGTTCCCAGGCTCGCTGCGACTTAAATCTAACATGAAAAATATGCAAATGATTTACTCGCTCAAACTTGGTAATTGACTCCAAAAACGAGACAATTACGCCCAATGACTTGGTATTTAATCATGACTCCGTGCCAACCCAAACCAACACTAAACCATCATTTAGTCATGATTAAAATACACTTAAAATGATGAAATAATGCTCCTAACATGTCAGTATTTCGAAATTTGGTGAATGGAGGCCAAAAACATGAAACGCTCTTTCGAGAGTCACTTTGGCACATTGCACCGTAAATTTTCGTACGCCCTCTAAACTTGACCAAATCACAAACGGAAAAAAACTTGACCTTCCTAACTCAATGGGGTACTGTTCAATCTAAGACCGTAGGCTAAAAGCCAACCAAGAACTCGAAACACACCTCTGAACCGAAGCACAACTTGCTGTCACAAAAATACAGCAGCGGCGCTTGCGTTTCTTTGCGTTGTTTGCAAGGTTAATGGCCATTGGGGCTTGAACCACCGACCATAACCTCTTCCCAACATCCTAAGGGTTGGCTTGAACCATGGCTAAGGGCCCTAGGCCAGCCAAAATCAAATCAACACCATGGATCACCCGAACTTCCACCCGAGAGGCGAACCTGCGCGCGTGGGGCGAGTTGCTTTGTTTGCTGTCATGGACCATTCCAGCGGCCATTTGATTGACCATGGCATGATCTAGACATAGAGGGATATGGTATGGACCGTGGCTAAGGGCCAGATGCCAAACAAGATCCATACCAACCTAATAACCGAACACCAACTCATGCAGAAAATGAAAGGGATCGAAGGGGGTGTTCTTGTTTATTTTTAAAAAACCGATTGGGACGTGAACCAAGCCATGAAAGGGCATCTTGGTCATGTCCTAGACATGCTAAGGAAGGGTTTAAACTAGGGTACAGGCCCAAGATCCAACCAAGATTCGAACCATCCTTAGACAAACAAAACCAGAATTTTCGAAATCCAATTCTGCACTATGGGGAGGTTGCTGTCATTTCGTTTTGCTGAGGGAAAAATGGCTTAAACCAATGGACTAATCCCTTCCTAACACACCCTATAACACTCCTAGAAGCAGCCTGGAAAGCCTGGACTCGAGCCAACCACCTGAAACCGTCAAAAGAAGCCAAGCCGTGAGGAGCACAAGGAAGACAAACTTTCTGTACATGTTTCATTGTGAATGGAGGCCAAAAACATGAAACGCTCTTTCGAGAGTCACTTTGGCACATTGCACCGTAAATTTTCGTACGCCCTCTAAACTTGACCAAATCACAAACGGAAAAAAAACTTGACCTTCCTAACTCAATGGGGTACTGTTCAATCTAAGACCGTAGGCTAAAGCCAACCAAGAACTCGAAACACACCTCTGAACCGAAGCACAACTTGCTGTCACAAAAATACAGCAGCGGCGCTTGCGTTTCTTTGCGTTGTTTGCAAGGTTAATGGCCATTGGGGCTTGAACCACCGACCATAACCTCTTCCCAACATCCTAAGGGTTGGCTTGAACCATGGCTAAGGGCCCTAGGCCAGCCAAAATCCAATCAACACCATGGATCACCCGAAATTCCATCCGAGAGGCGAACCTGCGCGCGTGGGGCGAGTTGCTTCGTTTGCTGTCATGGACCATTCCAGCGGCCATTTGATTGACCATGGCATGATCTAGACATCAAGGGGTATGGTATGGACCGTGGCTAAGGGCCAGATGCCAGACAAGATCCATACCAACCTAATAACAGAACACCAACTCATGCAGAAAATGAAAGGGATCGAAGGGGGCTGTTCTTGTTATTTTTAAAAAACCGATTGGGACGTGAACCAAGCCATGAAAGGGCATCTTGGTCATGTCCTAGACATGCTAAGGAAGGGTTTAAACC
The DNA here is from genome assembly GCF_025594145.1 of Primulina tabacum. NCBI lineage: Eukaryota > Viridiplantae > Streptophyta > Magnoliopsida > Lamiales > Gesneriaceae > Primulina > Primulina tabacum. The sequence continues at coordinate 44,538,770 of NC_134554.1, forward strand.
AGGGTACAGGCCCAAGATCCAACCAAGATTCGAACCATCCTTAGACAAACAAAACCAGAATTTTCGAAATCCAATTCTGCACTATGGGGAGGTTGCTGTCATTACGTTTTGCTGAGGGAAAAATGGCTTAAACCAATGGACTAATCCCTTCCTAACACACCCTATAACATTCCTAGAAGCAGCCTGGAAAGCCTGGACTCGAGCCAACCACCTGAAACCGTCAAAAGAAGCCAAGCCGTGAGGAGCACAAGGAAGACAAACTTTCTGTACATGTTTCAAAAATGTGCTGTCAAATATTTCGGTTTTTACCTCATAAAATCTTTATCATGAAAGGTTTAAAATCATATTATAGCTTTATTGAAGAGTGAAAGGAAAAATATAAACATGCCTTGGTTTGTTTCGAATGAAAAACAAACGAAACGACGACGCGGCGCGGCGGAGACGGAGTGTTCTTCTTTCCTACTCGATTTTTCTCTCTTGTTTCTTGCTAGGAGTCTCACGATTTTTGCTCTGATTAAGCTCTGAATTTCGGTGATAATGGTGGGGACAGAATGGCTAGGAGTGAGGGGAGTTTACTAATTAAATGGGATACAAAATGGCAAGCTCCTCACTTTCTATCCTAGTTGTTAGCTAGATAAGGAATGAGGTGTCATTAGGTGGGATTGAGGGGTGATATGATGACCGATTCCTCCTACTCAAACAAGGCTAAGATATTGATTGATTATTAATTAATGGTGATTAAAAATGAAAGGGTTATCATACCAAGAAATAATAAGGAAAGAGTCAAATGTGATGAGCTGCCAAAGAAATATTAAATCACCTATGAGGTGGTCGAAATTATGCTATTAAGTGGAGGAAAAATATTGCTTAAATAATGTATTTTAAATCTTTATTGTTTTATCTGCCCATTAAATATTTTAGTGAATTGAGAAATTAATTATTGAACTTTATTTACTACTTATCTCAAATTATTAAATTATTTCTCAAACATTCTTTTACATTAAATTGACTTATTATTTATCTTAATAAATTCTAAGAATATTTTCTTAATATTAAATTTTATCTCAAAACTCCAACTCCAGTCCGGCCTCACTTAATTAACTGAAAGGATATTAGTTAAACTACTGCATAAAAAAAATAATTAAATTAAAAAAAAAGAATTTAGTTACTCATGCAATAACATCATTTTAATTTAAATACTGGAAATTATGCATGGCTTAGACGTAGTCCGATTTACGGGTTCTACAACTCTCCCCCCTTAAAAGAAATTTCGTCCTCGAAATTAAAACTTACCGAATAACTCGGGATACCGACTCTCATCTCTGGCTCAGACTCTCACGTAACTTCCTCCTCTGAATGATTAAGCTATTTGACTTTCACTCGCTTAACCAGCTTGTTCCGAAGCTTCTTTTCCTGTCTGTCTAAGATTTGCACTGGTCTCTCTTCATAAGACAGGTTCGGAGTGAGCTGCAACGGCTCCAAGTTCAACATTTGCGAAGGGTTTTCCATATACTTCCTCAGCATAGAGACGTGGAACACATTGTGTACTCTGGCCAGATTCGGCGGAAGAGCAACACGATAAGCTAACGTCCCAACTCTGTCGAGGATCTCGAATGTTCCAATGAATCTCGGACTGAGCTTCCCTTTCTTCCCGAACCGCATGATACCCTTCATAGGTGCTACCTTCACAAAAAACATGGTCGCCAACGGCAAACTCTAGCTCTCTCCTCCGCTGATCCGCATAACTCTTCTGTCGACTCTGAGCTGTCCTCATCCTATTCCGGATCTTGACTACTACATCGGCAGTCTGCTGAATAATCTCTGGACCTAACTTTGATCTTTCTCCTACTTCATCCCAGTGAATAGAAGATCTGCACTTGCGACCATACAGTGTTCATACCGAGCCATACCTATAGACGACTGGAAACTGTTATTATTGGTGAACTCCACTAATGGCAAGTTCGACTCCCAACTCCCAGAGAAATCCATAACACAAGCGTGGAGAAGATCCTCCAAAATCTGAATAAACCTGCTCTGACTGCCCATCTGTCTGAGGGTGGAAAGCTGTGCTAAATAACAAATTCGTACCCATAGTCGAATGCAAACTCTTCCAAAATGAAGAAGTGAATCTGGGATCTCTGTTAGACACTATAGAAACTGGAATACATGAAGTCGGACTATCTCCCGGATATACAACTCTGCATACTGAATCATGGTGAAAGTCTTCTTGATAGGCAAGAAGTGCGCTGATTTGGTAAGACGATCAACAATCACCCAGATAGCATTTGATCCTCTGACTGACTTCGGCAAACCGGTCACAAAGTCCATGGTGACATTCTCCCACTTCCACTCGAGAATGGGAAGAGGCTTGAGCATACCTGCTGGTCTCTGATGCTCTGCTTTCACAAGCTGACATGTCAGACACTCGGATACAAACCGTCTGACGTCTTTCTTCATACCAGGCCACCAATACAATAAATACAGGTCTTTGTACATCTTCGTACTCCCAGGATGAATAGAGTACGGCGAATATGGGCCTCAGAAAGAATATCTGCTCGGATAGAACCCACTGCTAGGAACCCACATTCTGTCGCGATATCTCACTATACCGTCGCTGACTGTATACAACACTGCCCTTGGCCTCATCCCTCTACTTCCACTTTGTCAACTGGCTCATCTACTTGACTGACCACTGTGAATATGATCTAGAAGAGAGGACTGAATAGTCAAGGTAGATAGGCAGGGAACTCTACCGAGGATAAGTATCTAGATCAAACCTCTGCATCTCAGACTGAAGAGGTATCTGAATCGTCAAATGAGCCATCACTGCGACCTTCCTGCTCAATGCATCCGCAACTACATTATCTTTGCCCGGGTGGTAGCTAATGTCACAGTCGTAATCCTTCACTAACTCCAACAACGTCTCTGACGCTGTTCAGCTCCTTCTGTGTAAAGAAATACTGAGGCTTTTATGGTCGGTAAATATCTGGCACTTCTCCCCATACAAATAATGTCTCCAAATCTTCAAGGCAAATACCACGGCGGCCAACTCTAGATCATGGGTAGGGTAGTTCTTCTCATGGGTTTTCAACTGTCGGAGAAGCATACGCTATCACTGTAGAACCCGAAGATCAGATTACGTATAAGCCATGCATAATTGCTACTCTTTAAATTAAAAATGAATATTTTATATATATATGAAGTGTTTGAATTTATTTTAATAATTTTAAGTCATGATATTATTTTAAAGGTAGATGTCTAGTTTATTCTTTCAGGATAAATACGCGAGGCCGAACCCGAGTTGAGGGATCAGAGCTAAGATTAATAATAAGATTAATAATAAGAAAAAATATTCCTAAATTTAAATTAAGTCAAAGAATAATTTAATTTAAAGAAAACGAATGTCTTTGGGATTTAATAAATTAATAGAGCTACGTTGGTGAATAAGTTCTTAGGTTAATATATAATTAAGGTTTAAAGTAAAATGTGTAAACAATGGAGGATGAATTAATCTAAGTATAATATATTCAAGAAATTAAACATAGCATTTGATATTTAAATTGAGGTCATGCAATGCCATGTAAGAGCTTATCCTAAATTAAGGTGTTAGTTCACTAAAATGTATAATAAGTATTTAAAACCTTAAATAATAAAAACGCAAGTTTAAGCCATAATATACCATGCAAATGAGTAATAATATTCGGTCAAGACAATTCAAAATTTTAGTAACCCCATTCAAGTCACTCCTAATGGCTTTATAGTATATTCATTTCCCACTTTTAAGTTATCAATTATGAGTAATGCAAAAACAATAATTCCCTTAAAATTTTCGCAACCCATTAGCCTAACATAAACGAGGAGTGCAGCAAGATTTAAAATGAAAAGTTTCGGCAGCAAGAAGGTGAAAGAAATCCAAGTGCCATTCAAAATTCCCCCACTTGTAACCCCCATCTAAATGCACTTCAAGACCCATTTATCACCTCTTGTAACCTTCATCTTCTTTACCTAGCAGCCTCCATCCACAAACTTCGAAATTAACAGAAGGATCAGCTGATAAAAATCGTGCAACAGCAGCAGAAATAAGAAGAAGAAACCAACTCCGTTCCGCCGCTCGTATTCATCGTATTGATTTGTTTTCTTCAAAACAAATTCCAGGCATGTATATATGGTTTCTTTGCTCTTCAATCAAGTCATATTAGATATTTTAAATCAGTATATGATCAAGCATATGAGATAAAACGAAATATACCAGCAACTTGCAAGAAATCTGTATAAGGCACTCACGGCTCTTGTTTTTGTGCTTCACGGGTTGGATTTTTGTGTTGTTTACAGGGGATTGCTCGATTCCAGGCATTCATGGATGCTTCTAGGAATGTTTTAGAGTGTGTTAGGGTGTTTTTGGTTCGTTGGTTTACATCCATACACGCACAAACAAATAAATGACAGCAACTTTCCCTTAGGTGCAGAAATGAGTCACGGTTTTGGTCATTTGGGTGGTTAAGGTGAGTGTTCGAATCTTAGCTGTCCTAGGGACTGTAGCCATGGTTAGAACCCTCACTTATCATGTCTAGGACGTGACCAAAGTGTCTTTTCAAAGCCTGGTTTGTGGTTCCATCAGATTTTTAAAAGCATCACAAGCATCATTCGATTTCTTTTAGTTTCTGAATTGTGTTAGTATGGTTTCGGTTTTTGGGTGTTGGACGGATTGTGGTTGGCTTATAGCCCATAGCCATGGTTCATACAACACTCCATTATGTCTAGATCGAGCCATGGTCGATCAAATGACCCTTGGAACGAGACAAGACAGTAAAATATATTTCATTACAAGACTCCACCCCAAGGGGTGCTCTCGGCTGGTATTCTGTTCTTGTTCTAGGCGGTTGCTTGGGTTGTGGTTGCTTTTAGCCCTTAGCCATGGTCCAAGCCATGCCTTAGGATATTGGTAAGAGTCCTTGGTTGGTGTTCAAGCCAATGGTCATTAAATTTCAGAGTTTATACCACAAATACACAAGCTGCTACTGCTGGATTTTTGACAGCAACTTTCATTTCGATTTTGTTGCTTGTTTGAGTTCTTGGTTGGCTTTTAGCCCATGGCCTTGGACTGGACAGTACCTTAATGAGTTAGGAAAGTCATGTTTTTGGCCGTTTGTGATTCGGTTGAGTTTTGAGGTCGCACGAGAATTTACGGTGCAAGGTGCCAAAATGACTCTCGGAAGAGTGTTTTATGTTTTTGGATTCCATTCACCAATTTTTTTTTTTTTATCATCATGAACATTTTTCAGTAGGTTAGGGGTATTTTTAATCATGGTTAAATGTCGGTTTAATGTTGGTTCGGGTTGGTACGAAGCCATGATTAAAATCAAGTTATTGGTTCTAATCATCTCGTTTTTAGTTCGATTGTTAAGTTTTGTCAAGTTAGGATTTATTGCATGTGTCACATATTAGAATTAAGTCGCAGCAAGCATGGGAACGATCCAACTCATCCGGTAAAAATAAGTTATATTATATACGTGCAAAAATATAAAATTTATTTTTGAGATATATGCGATATGTCTTGTGGCCACCTTATGTTTATGGGTTTGGAAGTCGGTAGGCGCAACCGAGGACCTCTCCACCCGGTGACTTACGACCGGTTTACGATTATGTATGGGTATGGATATCCAGTCCAAGGGCTGTGGTGATCTCTACGCCCAGTATACTGTGGTTTAGTCTGATCAGGCGCTCACGTTATGTTATGGGCCACTTGCTTAGAAACATTATCTCTACAAAAAAAATTATGATATGATATGACAGAGCTCTATGGAGCAAAGCTTTTACGTGTGATTTTCAGATATGCACGTGGTTATAATTATTCATGATACGATTTTCACTGCACGTTTTACGATACTTTATTTTTACGTTGCATGCAATTTTATATATATTACTTGTTATTCACGATATATACATGTTGAGTCTTTAGACTCACTAGACTTGATTGTTGTAGGTACTGATGAGGTCGAGACGGAGGGCGTAGACCAGTGAGCTATCTTGTGGCAGCAGTAGAAAACCCGAGGACCTCATGTTTTGGTTTATGCACCTTTTATTATTCAAACTCAGTTTTAATACGTTGGATTATTTTTAAATTGTTGTTTACGTTGGATTATTTTTAAATTGTTGGTTGAAAACAATATTTGCTTCCGCTGTTATTTTAAAGTTAAATTATTTACATGTTTTTTATAAATGAGGCAAGATAATTATTTATTTAGAAAATTTTTAATAATTCCGCTAAAATATGAATACGAAATACGGGCCTTTACAATCACCTTCCCATGCTGCATCAACACTGCGCCCAAACCGAGCTTCGAAGCATCGGTATACAAAACAAAATCTCCGGGCCCTAACGGCATGGCCAAAACTGGTGCTGAGATAAGAGCTTGCTTCAAAGTATCGAAGCTCTTCTGACACTCATCGCTCCACACAAATTTAACATTCTTCTTTGTAAATGATGTGAGTGGAACGGCAATAGAGGAGAATCCCTGAATAAAATTCTGATAATATCCTGCTAGCCCGAGGAAACTGCGGATCTCTGATGCATTCTGCGGCACAACCCAATCTCTGACTGCTGCAACTTTCGCTGGGTCTACCTCAATACCGCTGCTAGAATGCCACTAACCATGCATTTTACGATTTCTATTTGCAAGGTCTGCAACAGTGGTCAGATGTCTGCTGTGATCCTCCTGATTCTTCGAGTATACGAGAATGTCTTCTATGAACACTATCACAAACTGGTCAAGATACGACTGAAATACGCGATTCATGAGATCCATGAAGATCGCTGGCGCATTCGTCAAACCGAACGGCATCACAAGGAACTCGAAGTGGCCATAACGAGTCCTAAAAGCAGTCTTGGAAACATCGGCATCTTTCACTCTCAACTGGTGATAACCGGAACGCAAGTCAATCTTCGAGAATACCGAAGCTCCCTGCAACTGATCAAATAAATCTTCAATCTGCGGAAGTGGATACTTGTTCTTCACTGTCACCCTGTTCAACTCCCGGTAGTCAATGCAGAGCCTCATAGAACCATCATTCTTCTTCACAACCAAGACTGGTGCGCCCCATGGAGAAAAACTCGGGCGAATGAACTCCTTGTCCAGAAGTTCCTGAATCTATTTCTTAAGTTCTGCCATTTCTGTCGGTGCTAGTCGGTACGGTGCTTTCGAAATCGGAGCCGTACCTGGCATAAGCTCAATAGAAAACTCCACATCTCTCCCGGTGGCATACCAGAGACGTCCTCAGGAAAAACGTCTAAGAAGTCTCTAACAATCGGAACATCTGAAGCTGACTGACTGGGTGCCTTGGGACAGATATAAAAGTTGCTAAAAACGCCCGACACCCTCTATGCATGAGCTTCCTAGCCTGGACACAAGGTATAATGCACGGTAAAAAAGTACATGTCTGGTTCGAATAAGAACTGCGTCATCCCAAGAGGTCAGACTAGAACATATCTCCGCTGGAAGTCAATCAAAACACTGTTCCGCAATAGCCAGTCCATCCCTAGAATGATGTCAAACTCTGGCATCGGCAGTACGATAAGATCCGCATAAACAAGATTGCCATGAAGCTCGAGGTCTATGTCTCGGATCACATTGGTAGCTGTCATCTCATCTCCAGAAGGCAGTACTACTGAATACGCCACATCTAACCCAACGGTCTTGACCTTGAGGAAGTTAGCAAAGACTTCCGAAATAAACGAGTGAGTAGCCCCTGAATCTATCAAGGCTTTCGTAGCGGAACCGGATATAAAAATTCTCCCTGAAAGATTGGAACTCTAAGTTGAACCCAATAATTACAAGAACTAAACTTATAGTCATGAAAAGGCCAGAGTTCTCCTAAACTAAATTCCCAAAAATAACACTGATTAGAGCATGCAATCCTATCGTCAATTCTATGTTCAAAATATTAACCCAGATTCCCAAAACATCGAATTTCAAATATAAACTTAAAGCTGTAAGATACCTGTCATGAGCATGGTGTCTGGGTTCGTCTCCGCTGCATGGAGATCAAAGACTCTGCCTTGGGTAGGCAGACTTCCCTGTGGGCATTGCGGTAGCAAGTGGTCTGGACTACCACACTTGTAACACTTCCCGGAACCATACATACATGCTCCAGGATAGCGGCGTGAGCACTTGGGACAGATTGGGTGCTCAAAGGTCCTTGGGACTGCACGTCCTTGTTGCAGCTGCCTCTGACCTCTGTTCTTGGGTGGGCCGTGGAAAGGCCTCTTGTTCTGATGCTGCTGCTGAGGAGGAGGAGGATGGTGTGGTACTGGAACCGGTCGCTTACCCTAACGATCCCTCTCAATGTCATGATGGTCCTGCTCTGCAGCTAGAGCTCTGGAGATGGCAACATCATAAGTAGTAGGGCCAGCCACCCTAACATCGCGGCGCAAGATCGGCCGCAGACCATCCATAAAATGCCTCAGTTTGGCTACAGCATCATTGGCGATCAGGGGCACAAAGTGGCAACCCCTCTCAAACTTACGGATGAACTCCGTAACAGTCATATCTCCCTGCCTCAGGGTCATGAACTCCCTGGTCAATCTGGAACGCACCTCATCAGTAAAATATTTGGAGTAGAATACCTCCGTGAAGCGCGTCCAACTCAGTGTAGCCAAGTTCAAAGCTACTGATGCTCCTTCCCACCATAGGCGTGCATCTCCTCCGAATAGATAGGTGGCACAACGAACTCTGTCTGCATCTCCAAGCTCCATGAACTCGAAGATAACCTCGAGGGACTTAATCCAGCCCTCGGCAATCATGGGATCAGACGTCCCTGAAAACTCCTTCGGACGCATCTTCATAAACCGCTCATAAGTAGCCTCGGGCCCTGTCGGCCTGGCTGCCACAGCATTGTTCCCCGCAAACTGTGCGAAGAACTGAGTCATCCCAGCTAGCATCTGGGCATTCATGTCAGGTGGAGGGGGTGGAGGCCCGTTCCTCTCCTGTCTCTGATCCTCCCTGTCCTCCTGGCGAGGCTCATCATCTCTCGCACGCTCAAGAATGCATCTAGGGGGCATACTGTTCCATACATAACCCATACGTAACTAACATGCATAATTTCCATAATTTCTTTAAAATTTTAAATAACTACTGAATAATCAAAATCTGAACATAAAATAGTTCATGAGAACATGTTGTTAAAATATTTCATGCTGTAAACGAAATGCGTAAACGTAAAACTTACATACCAAAGACGTGACTTCATGAGCTTCTCGAGGTCACTAGTAGTACAACCCTTTACAAGAACATAGGCTCTGATACCAGCTGTAGAGGCCCGAAATTCGTACTTGAAAATTTGCGGAAAAATTTGAAATTTTCTTTTTAAATAATTAAAATGCCTCATAAACTGATAAAAAGATTCAATGTTTAAAGTAGCAGCGGAAGTAAACAATGTTTTCAAAATAACAACTTAAAATAATTCAACAAAATAAAAATGCTGAGTTTGGAATAAAAATAGTAAGTGCTGAAAATGAGGTCCTCGGGTTCCACTACTGCCGACCCAATATGGCTCACTGGTCCCCGCCCTCGATCCCGACCTCATCAGTACCTACAACAATCAAGTCTAGTGAGTCTAAAGACTCAGCATGCATATATCGTAAATAACAAGTAATAATAATAAAATTGCATGCATGGTAAAAATATCATGAGTCTGGCGTAACGTAAAAATATCATGTCATGAGTAATTATAATACGTGCACAACTGAACTGAAAATCATAAGTGAACTGGTTGCTCAATCGAGCCCTGTAATAAAATAACATGTCATAAATTTTCTGTTGAGATTATGTTCTACGCAAGTGGCCCCTGAACTGAACTGAACTGGATCGCCTGATCAGACTAAACCACAGTATACTGGGCGGTAGAGATCATCACAGCCCTTGGACTGGATATCCGTACCAATAAATGAACTGAACTGAACCTGTAAGTGACCACCGGGTGAAGTAATAATCCCATGATAATGAAGTGACCACAAGCAATATCGCATAAATCTCAAAAATGAATATTTTATATTTTTGCACGTAATATAATTAAATAACATAATTAAATATCCTGTATTAATTTTACCGAATGGGTTGGATCGTTCCTAGGCTCGCTGCGACTTAAATCTAACATGAAAAATATGCAAATGATTTACTCGCTCAAACTTGGTAATTGACTCCAAAAACGAGACAATTACGCCCAATGACTTGGTATTTAATCATGACTCCGTGCCATCCCGAACCAACACCGAACCATCGTTTATTCATGATTAAAATACACTTAAAATGATGAAATAATGCTCTTAACATGTCAGTATTTCGAAATTTGGTGAATGGAGGCCAAAAACATGAAACGCTCTTTCGAGAGTCACTTTGGCACATTGCACCGTAAATTCTCGTACGCCTTCTAAACTTGACCAAATCACAAACGGCCAAAAACATGACCTTTCTAACTCAATGGGGTACTTTCCAGTCTAAGACCATAGGCTAAAAGCCAAACAAGAACTCGAAACACACCTCTGAACCGAAGCACAACTTGCTGTCACAAAAATACAGCAGCGGCGCTTCCGTTTCTTTCGTTGTTTGCGAGGTTAATGGCCATTGGGGCTTGAACCACCAACCATAACCTCTTCCCAACATCCTAAGGGTTGGATTGAACCATGGCTAAGGGTCCTAGGCCAGCCAAAATCCAAGCAACACCATGGATCACCCGAACTTCCACCTGAGAGGCGAACCTGTGCGCGTGGGGCGAGTTGCTTCGTTTGATGTCATGGACCATTCCAGCGGCCATTTGATTGACCATGGCATGATCTAGACATCAAGGGGTATGGTATGGACCGTGGCTAAGGGCCAGAAGCCAACCAAGATCCATACCAACCTAATAACCGAACACCAACTCATGCAGAAAATGAAAGGGATCGAAGGGGGCTGTTCTTGTTTATTTTTAAAAAACTGATTGGAACGTGAACCAAGCCATGAAAGGGAATCTTGGTCACGTCCTATACATGCTAGGAAAGGGTTTAAACCAGGGTTACAGGCCCAAGAGCCAACCAAGATTCGAACCATCCTTAGACAAACAAAACCAGAATTTTCGAAATCCAATTTTGCACTATGGGGAGGTTGCTGTCATTTCGTGTTTCTGAGGGAAAAAGGGCTTAAACCAATGGACTAATCCTTTCCTAACACACCCTATAACATTCCTAGAAGCAGCCTGGAAAGCCTGGACTTAAGCCAACCACCTGAAACCGTCAAAAGAAGCCAAGCCATGAGGAGCACAAGGAAGAAAAACTTTCTGTACATGTTTCAAAAATGTGCTGTCAAATATTTCGGTTTTTACCTCATAAAATCTTGATCATGAAAGGTTTAAAATCATATTATGGCTTGATTGAAGAGTGAAAGGAAAAATAAACATGCCTTGGTTTGTTTCGAATGAAAAACAAACGAAACGACGACGCGGCGCGGCGGAGACGGAATGTTCTTCTTTCCTACACGATTTTTCTCTTTTTTCTTGCTAGGAGTCTCACGATTTTTGCTCTGATTAAGCTCTGAATTTCGGTGATAATGGTGGGGAGAGAATGGCTTGGAGTGAGGGGAGTTTACTAATTAAATGGGATACAAAATGGCAAGCTCCTCACTTTCTATCCTAGTTGTTAGCTAGATAAGGAATGAGGTGTCATTAGGTGGGATTGAGGGGTGATATGATGACCGATTCCTCCTACTCAAACAAGGCTAAGATATTGATTGCTTATTAATTAATGGTGATTAAAAGTGAAAGGGTTATCATACCAAAAAATAATAAGGAAAGAGTCAAAGGTGGTGAGTTGCCAAAGAAATATTAAATCACATATGAGGTGGCCGAAATTATGCTATTAAGTGGAGGGGAAATATTGCTTAAATAATGTATTTTAAATCTTTAGTGTTTTATCTACTCATTAAATATTTTAGTGAATTGAGAAATTAATTATTGAACTTTATTTACTACTTATCTCAAATTATTAAATAATTTCTCAAACATTCTTTTACATTAAATTGACTTATTATTTATCTTAAATAAATTCTAAGAATGTTTTCTTAATATTAAATTTTATCTCAAAACTCCAACTCCAGTCCGGTCTTACTTAATTAACTGAAAGGATATTAGTTAAACTACTGCATAAAAATAATTAAATTTAAAGAAAAGAATTTAGATACTCATGCAATAACATCATTTTAATTAAATACTGAAAATTATGCATGGCTTATACGTAGTCCGATTTACAGGTTCTACAATTTATAATCGATTAATTCGTTCAGTTTTGTTATCATAACGATGTGGGATATGTGGGAAAAGAAGTTTTAATTATTATATTATTTAATGTGTAGGCCCCACCCCATTAAATCATACCTAACATGATAAGTATGTTTTGGTTAAGATTTGGTTGATTTATGGCCTTACAACCGAGCTTAGGTCCAAGCTGGAATTAGTAAATTGTTTTTGGCTAAAAGTTGAATATTTATTTGATGGTAATTAATTATTTGCCACAGGTTTTAGTAGCCAGGAAGCACCGAGGAGTTTATAAACTATTGTGGTAATTTAATTTGAAGGTTAAGGTACGGATTGATCGATTCTTTACAGCGTCTATAACAACGTGTAATTAAATTGATGTGATTTTATGAAAACTATGTGTTTATGTGCTCTTTGTGCTGTTTGGGTGTATTTTAGGATTATTCCTCATTTTTAAAAATAAATGTGATTTTTTAAATATATTGGAATAATTTGTGAATTTATATGCATTGTTGAGCACGCATTCATATCGAGCCATGACTCTGTTGTTTCCGATATCTCTGTTTACTCTTGGATGAGTTATTTAGACATCAGAGCCGAGGGCGTTTGAGCGTCACACCTCTGATGACTAGCGGAAGGGCCGAGCAGTTCTGCAACTGACACCCCTGACGCAGATGTGCAGGGCCGAGGGCGTATTTGACAAGTCACACCCCTGGCACATGTGGCCACAGTTGTTGCTTTCGTTTCTTTGGATCCAGTTTGATACCCGAGATTATTGGTACCCTACATGCATTGCATTGCATTGATTTTATACATGTCATTTATTTATGCTGTAATTTATTTGATCTTCAGACTAGGGTTTGACCCCTGTCCCTCGGGGCTGCTGTGGTTTGTTTTGTGATTCCATAGCAGGTTATACAGGTGGTTCTGATGCAGCTGGCGGAGCGTCTGTCAGTGGAGCCCAGTGAGTCGGTTTGAGTTTGGAGTCCTCAGATATTTATACTAATATTGAGTCATTTGCCGAGGAGATGCCTCGTGTATTTGTATGGTTGTATTTTAAGTGTTGGATCCTCTTTGGTGTGATCGAGCCTAGCCGGCTCTGTGTGCGATTTGGTATTCTGTTTGTTTTATTGGACTTTATTTTCGAGTATAAAGGTTTTGTTGTGTTGTTTTGAATTTTTTTGTTATGTCCTATTTACGGGAAGGTCATGCCGAAATTTCTGTAGGCCCCAAATGGAAAATTTTTACTCGTTTTCGCTGTTTACGCTAATAAATCCTGGTTGTTTGATAATTAAAAATTAATCAGGAGCACGGGCCCTCACAAAAAGTGATGATGGGCGAATCACCATTGTCGTCTTCGACCCCTGCGGAGGCATCGGCGATGTGCTCATCCGACTCCAACCATCCTTTTGCGGCAAAATCTACATCTGACAACAAACCGCGAAAGCCACGTCCGTATTGCGATCATTGCTGGTGAAAGGGGATCGATTAAGGTGCCCCAATACGCAACCGAAGTTTCAAAATTTGTTTTTCAACAAGAAAACCGAGCACCCTAAGCCTATAGTGTGTAGCAAATATAAAACACCAAAATGTCATACATAGGGCGTTAAGAAAAATATACCTATCAATCTCTTGAGATTGATGATGGCTCCAACTAAGGTGTAAACACCTTAGCTCTTGAATGGCAAGAAGATCTACAAGCTTCCTTCCTTCAAAATTAGGCCCACCACTTGCAAGCTAGATCCCCTCTTATTTTGCACTAGAAAAATAAAAGGATTTTTCTTTGAGAAGTGTTTTCTTTCCTCAACAATTGAAGAAGAAAATGAGAGAAAAATGAAGGAGTATCCCCAAAATTTCGGCCAACTCAAGCTCATGGAATGAAAGGAAGACTTTTCTTGGTTTAGCAAAAAGGTTATGTTGTCCCAAAAGCATGCCATGCCTTGGACATTGAAAATGTTGTCTCCCAACCTTTCATCTCCCATGCATGCAATTCTATTTGGGCTTATAACAATTACAAGGTCCATGGACTTTTATTTAAATATCCCAAACATATTTGAGTCCATTTAAACTTTACTTGATATTAATCAAGTCCATAGTTTAATAATTATTTCTAATTGGGCTCTACAAGGCTCAATGTTATTTAATTAATCCAACACTTGAATTAATTTAATTATTTGGACTCTACTAGGTCCACTAGTGTTTAATTAATTCAACACTTGAATTAATTTAATTTAGTCCATAATAATGTTTATGAAAATCACAATTTTCAAATACATTATTGTTTGGCCAACTTTTAATTTAGGAACACTTCCTCAAATTAAAAGTTACATTCTCCTTATAGAAGTCATACTTCTATATTATTTATGCTTATAAACTCCTTTATAAGCCGTTCAACATATTGAACTATTTTAACTTCTCAACGGGATCTAGAAAGCTAGCACTTGTGTGGCCCTCAATGGTTCATTGATACAACTAGCCGTGGGTTCACATCTCCATGTGATTCGGACTAAACATGTCCTTATTCGAGCATACCCCAATTGCTCCATTCTTAATTATCAACTCCTTGATAACAAGAACGTCAGAACTCAAGTCTGATAGTACCCAACCAATCATATTAAACGCCTAGTAGCATCGCTTACATGATTCCCTAGGTATCAATAATAGTGCCTGCAAGAACCATTCAATTATGGTTAGCGTACAGTACGGTCCCTTCAACTCATATATCCCGACCGATTCGACAACCATTGGTATATCGAGAGTTGTCAATGAATCGATACTATGTGTCATGTCGTAGTTGCATCGATGTTGTAATCTAAGAAACCCCTTTCTTAATTACCACCATACTCTGATCAGATATTTCAAACTACATGCACATGAGATCACATAGGATATCCATACCCGAAGGTAAGCGGTGAATCCCCGACTACAATGCATCGACTCCTATATGTTTCGACAAAACACCCAACCTTGCCACCTGATGACCCCATGAGAGTCGGTAAACAAGTCAAAGTGTAATGCTAGCACATAGAGTCTCAATGACCCACTCGATAAGTGAGAACCACTTGGAAAGTCCTTTATGGAGGGTTGTTCAGTGCACTCTACCAGGAGCACCTATCTGCATGCTCGGACATCACAATGTCCCCTACCAATGAAACATGGTACTCACATCGCAGATAATAGTCTCGAACTCGAGCGGCCTATATCCTTCTTAGCGGCGGCTGAATCGACTAGGAACTGTTTAGAATATACAGTATTCCAAATATGAGTTTCATGATACTCATCATATGAGCATCTCATATTCTTTCTACTATTTGTATATTCAAGTACTTTATCTATGCAACTAGCATGGGTATACAGATAAAGAAGTGCCAAAACAATAATTTCAAATATTATTAAAATAAAAATTGTTTATACATAGAGTTTCATTGTGAAACTTGGCCAACACTTGGCTCGACGTGCACCTACTCTAACAATCTCCCACTTGCACTAGAGCCAACTACCCATATGCTTCAAACCCATCAATTCGCGATTCTTCTCGAATAATGGTCCAGGTAAAGGCTTAGTTAGTAGATCAGCAACATTATCTGTGGAGCCGACTTTGTCAATCGACACTACTCCTCTTTCCACAATCTCTCGGAGGATGTGGTACTTTCTCAATACATGTTTGGACTTCTGATGAGACCTTGGCTCCTTTGCTTGAGCTATAGCTCTCGTGTTGTCACACACACCGGGACAGAAGCAACTCCATAGGAACGACGTCCAACTCTTGGACGAAATTCTTTATCCAAACAGCCTCCTTTGCTGCATCTGATGCAGCAATATATTTGGCCTCAGTGGTGGGATCCGCTGTATGTCTTGTTTGGAACTCTTCCAAGAGACAGCAGCACCATTGAGCATGAATGAATCCAGAGGTTGATTTCGAGTCATCGATATCGCTTTGGAAGCTAGAGTCGGTATAGCCTTTCAATTTCAGTTCTCCACCCCATAGACCAAGAACAACTTATTGGTCCTTCTCAAATACTTGAGGATGTCTTTCACAGCTTTCCAATGTGGAAGACCAGAGTTCGATTGATATCTACTCACTACACTTAGTGCGAAAGCCACGTCAGGACGTGTAGATATCATCCCATAATGATGCTACCAATTGCAGATGCATACGGAATGCGTGTCATTGCCTCTATCTCTGCATCAGTCTTGCGAGACATAGACTTGGATAGGGACACGCCATGACACATTGGTAGATGTCCTCTCTTGGACTCATCCATCGAGAACGCTTCACGATGATATCAATGTATGTGGACTGGGTGAGACCAAGCAATCTTCTCGATCTATCTCTATAGATCTGTATTCCCAATACAAAATGCTTCACCCAAGTCCTGCATCGAGAACTTACTCGCTAACCCTATTTTAGTTGATTGCAACATTCCTACATCATTCCCAATGAGTAGAATGTCATCAACATAAAGCACCAGGAATGTCACAGCACTCCCACTGACCTTCTTATACACATAGGGTTCCTCAGGATTCTTAGTAAAACCAAACTCTTTGATTGTACTCTCGAATCTAAGGTTCCAACTCCTAGATGTCTGCTTTAGACCATAAATAGATCTTTGAAGTTTGCATACCATATGCTCACTTCCGACGGATGTAAACCCTTCTGGTTGAGACATGTAAATCTCTTCCTTAATATCCCCATTAAGAAAGGTTGTCTTGACATCCATCTGCCATATCTCATAGTCATACCATGCAGTTATGGCTAGCAATATCCTTAAGGACTTGAACATTGCAACTGGAGAAAAGGTTTCCTCAAAGTCAACTCCTTGTCTTTGAGTATATCCTTTTGCTACCAATCGCGCCTTGAAGGTCAATACCTTCCCATTCGCCCCAAGTTTTCTCTTGTAAATCCATTTACACCCTATGGGAACAATTCCCTCAGGTGGATCCACGAGATTCCACACTCGGTTCGAATGCATGGAATTCATCTCAGATTCCATTGCTTCAAACCATTTGGATGAATCGGCATCAGATAACGCTTCCTTGAAGGTCCTTGGATCACATCCATGGTTAGGCTCATCATGGCCCTCTTCAAGAAGCAGACCATACCTCATAGGTGGTCTCGAGACTCTCTCGGATCTTCTAGGATCTTGTATCTCCTCTCTTGGCTCTTCGGGTGTGGGTTCTATAATTGTGGGTGTCTCTCGAACCTCTTCGAGTTCTATCATCTCCCCTTTTCTATCCAATAGAAATTCCTTTTCCAAAAAGGTTGCATTCCTAGAAACAAACAACTTTGTTTCTTGGGGATGATAGAAATAATATCCAACAGAATTCCTTGGATATCCCACAAAATAACATAAAATGGATCGACTATCCAATTTATCTCCCACTACCTGCTTCACATAAGCAGGGCATACACATATTCTAAGATAAGAATACTTGGGAGGCTTACCCATCCATATCTCATATGGTGTCTTATCAACTGCCTTTGAATGGACATTGTTCAACAACAGTGCCGCTGTCTCAAGCGCATATCCCCAAAAGGATGGCGGCAACTCTGTGAACCCCATCATAGACCGAACCATGTCCATCAAAGTCCCGTTACGACGCTCCGAAACACCATTCAACTGCGGTGTAGCGGGCAGAGTCCACTGCGAGAGAATCTCATTCTCCCTAAGATACTCTTGGAACTCGGCACTCAAATATTCACCACCTCAATCCGATCGAAGTGTCTTGATGCTTCGTCCCAACTGTTTCTCTACTTCACTTCTGAATTCTTTGAACCTTTCAAAGGCTTGAGACTTATATTTCATCAAATACACATACCCATACCTCGAAAAGTCATCGGTAAAGGTGATGAAGTAGGCATGTCCATGCTTAGTGGTGATGCTAAGCGGACCGCACACATCGGTATGGATCAAATCCAATAGCCCTTTGGCTCGCTCCACATGGCCCTTAAAGGGAATTTTGGTCATCTTTCCTTTTAGATAGGATTCACAAGTCGAGAGCATTAATATCAGACATATCAAACATGCCCACTCCTACTAACTTGTTCATCCTTCTTAGGGAAATATGTCCTAATCGAGCATGCCACAATTGTGCCGAATTTAGAGTATCTTGTTTTTGCTTGTTTGTTGTTGTTATTGCTTGGACATTGTTTAGTGGAATATCTTTCAATTTTAAGTTATAGAAATCGTTTTCAAGTTCTCCAGTACCAATTAAACATTCATTCTTGTAAATGTTGCAAACAGCTTTGCTAAATAAACAAGAATATCCATCTTTATCTAGCATAGAAATGGAAACAATGTTTTTCACCAAATCAGGTACAAACAAAACATCGCTTAAAATCAACTTAAAATCATTGTTCAACAATAAGTAAACATCTCCCACGGCCTTGGCCGCAACTCTTGCTCCATTGCCCAACCTCAAGAAGGTCTCACCTTCTCTAAGTCTTCTACTTCTTCCATCATCTGTAAATCATTACAGAGATATGAGCCACAGCGGTATCCAATACCCAAGAAGTAGAGTTAATTGAAATGTTTACTTCAATACAGAACATACTGTTTCCAAAACTCTTCTGGGCAAGATATCTCTGCAGTTACGCCTCCAATGTCCAGGCTTTTTGCAGTGATGATAAATATCAGCAGTCTTGTCAGCCTTTACTGGTGTGGCTGCCACAACGGGATTCGGAGCTTGCCTCTTCAAGGGCACGTTCTTCTTGGGACGTTGGAAAGAACGCTTCTTTCCCTTCCCAGGTGGACCAGTCTTCGTACCAGATGAAGAGCTCACATAAAGAACCGACTTCTCATCTTTCATAGAAGCCTTCATATAACCCTGGCTTTCAAGTCATGGTCACACCATTCCTTGTAAGTCTGCAATTCCTCAGGAGTGCAGTCAGTCGGAGCCTCAACAGGGGGCGACTTAGTAAGTGTATACGCTATCCTTTCCGAATTCAAGACAATTTTTAGGTTTCTTAGCCAAGTGAGGTAATTAGGTCTGGTTAATACGTGTTTGTCGAGTATTACAGATAGCGGATTGCGAATCGAAGACATTGTCAAAAAGTATTGAAAAGTAAAACAGATAAATGTTAATGACTATTTTAAAATATTTAGTAAGATATGAAGTATGGACTTTTACTTCATAAATTTTTACTCCCACTGTTTTGACATCTTTCACTACCCTCTAGTGAAAACGGGAAACTCCTTTCCTCAGTAGGTACGCAAGGTCCAATTAGCGAATTATAATCCCGAATAATAGTCAATCACAATTCCTAAAAGGTAGTTTCCAATTGCATCTCCATGCAACCCTCTACGTAAACTTTTGTCTCACGTTTGATTAGGACCCAATAATATGACGTCGTTCATCTTTACGTGTCAAGCCTTACCCATCGATGTTGAACCTTAATGGACGGTCGCCATGAGTTTCCTCAATAATATGAGCTGAAATCATGGGAGTTCCACGTAGTTCACATCACCATGTCAATGGATGTCACAGCTTTCCGGCACCCAGAGCCCCCCAATAATATGAGCCGAGCCCCGAGTACCGGTAGCGTTCATCATGCACCCATTGTCGATGGAAGACATGGAGATTATAAACAACTTTATAATTTCCCTTTTCGGGCTTGATATTAATTTTGAATCTTATTCAAAATGGGGGTTTTTAATTTTGAAAGGTCTCATCATTAATTTTATTTAAAAGCTCGCCATGTTTGATCGTATGTTTGCCGGATTCATGGAACTTTGTTATTATCATAATAATAACGCACATACTCATTATTTATAACATATCATGCATATATTATAAACAGTAAACAAAACAAGGATGATCAATCGCCCCAAAACTAATGGCCCGTGTGAGCTAAACACGGGCCTAGGTCCAATCCTAGGGAAATGCATGGGATGCAAATGCAACTATTACATAAGCTTCCAATATTTACATGTCTTCGACCTTCATAATCATCAAGGCCATCATCTTCTAATCTTGATCTTCCATTATGAATTATTGTACAATAATAGCTATTAGATGAGTATCGAGATAGCTCTAGTCGAGGTATTGTACAGTGAGTACTGCGGATTTCCGCTGAATGGGAATGATATTACGATGATATCTGAGATTGAATTTGATAACAGCGGATGATATTGATTTGATATGAGCTGTTGATTGATATATACGGATGTTGAATAGCCAGTATTTGCAAGTAATTTTATCAAAATGGTTTGATAGAATGAATTTTCTGAAGTAACCTTGAGTATACATTCCTTCCTTATCTGAATTGATTGTCTGTGATTTCGAGGACGAAATCATATCTTAGAGGGGGAGAAATGTAATGCCGAGAATTTGATTACAGTAATCGGAAATGATTTGGGTATATTTACCGTAATATGAGATTAATCTGGGATGATTTCTTGATTAATTGAAGTGATTATAGACGGAACGGAGTGGACCGGGAAAGACGAGAACAGACGCGAAACACATGTGCGAGGGTGCCTTCGCGCACATGCGTGGCGTGTAAGCGCGCACATGCGTGGCGTGTAACGCGCACATGCGCGGAATGTCCAGAACCTTGGGCGCATATGCGCCGAGATGGGCGCGCATATGCGCGAGTATCGAAACGCCGAGACAGTAGGTCTCGCGCATATGCGCGACTTGGGTGCGCGCATATGCGCGAGCAGTCCAGAAGCCAACGTTTTGGAACAGAAGCTTTGGCGCATATGCGCCGGATTGAGGCGCGCATATGCGCCAGTAGTTGCGAAGCCTATGCAAGTAGTCCTGTAGCCAAAGTTTTGAGACAGAACCTTTGGCGCATATGCGCGGAGTTGAGGCCGCATATGCGCCAGCAGTTGTGAAGCAGCGCATCGAGACCAGTAGGTCTCGCGCATATGCGCCGGTTGGGGTCGCGCATATGCGCGAGTCATGCAGAACAAGAACATGCCACGTTTCTATCATGCACGAGTTATGTATATATATATATACATACAAACGTTAATAAGGATAAATCGAGAATTGAGGGAAAGTTTTACTTCTTGATTTTAGAATTCGATTTACGAGAAATCCGTTCGTCTGATTTTGAATCCAAGGACAGTAACGAGTTCCTATCAACGTAGGCTACAACTGGACGTAAGTTTTATTACGTTTTGACATGTTCTGAAATTATGATGTTGTTGGAATTGAATACACGTCATATATGATGTTCTTGACATGTTAGACATCATAGAATCGAAGTCAGATTAAGAAACGGACTGATTATGGAATTGTTATGAATTTTGGAGTCAATTTGATTGAAAATCGATATCAGATTTATATCGTTGAAACTATGAGTTATATCGATGGTGATTATGAGTTCTGGTATTATATGTGTGGTGTTGGAATTGACGGGGTTATCGAGACTGTATTGTTATGCCGTCGAAACATCAGTTGATTGATATTGATCAGATTCGGTATTGATTGAGATGGTATCGTGGTATCATATGTCGATTGGCATTGATCAGATTATGTTTTGATTTGAGTATTAATCAGAACAGGTTTTGAACTGAGTGATATACTGATATTGTATCTATTCGATTGTCATTATCAGATTGGGTATGGACAGAGTTGACTTCAATACTTCGTCTTCGTCGGACCGAGAAGATAAAGGTATAAATTAATGTTGAGTTGGGATTGCACAACTCGAGTGAGGTTTGGCTCGAGTTTCCCTAAATCACATACTTTACCTTATTGTATTGATTTGATTGATGTACTTGTTCTCTTGATTTATAGACAGCAGGTATTAGACGAGTAATCTTGTGACAGAAGTGCCTGATAGTGGTGGGATCGCCACGGGCACATTGCACGATGTCACAAGATAGTGTATTGGCGATAGTGCCAAAGTCTGTCACCGGATGATTGGCTATCGATGTGGATAGAAATGTGGCTTCTTCTATTACTGGTGATCGGTATTGTATCGATGTGGATAGAACGTAACTCTTCTATTACTGATGATCGATATCATATCGATGTGGATAGAATTCGAGTTTCTTCTATTACTGGTGATCGATACTATATCGATGTGGATAGAATCAGAGCTTCTTCTATTACTGGTGATCGATACCCTATCGACGTGGATAGAACTGGAGTCTTTTCTATTACTGTTGGTCGATATGGGAATGCTAACTTCTGGAAATCGGGATCCCTAGACTAGGATTGAGTCTAGTCTAAAATGTGGAGTCATGAGTCTAATTGACAGTTATATTGATTCATGTTGATTATGTTCCTGAATATGGTACATATTGATTTATGTTTCTGATGATGGTACATGTTTAGAATAGGATTTATTCTTGATATGGATTTATATTCTGATTTGAATACATGTTAGAAATATCTGTTATATGCTTTTATATTGTCTTTATGATTGCATGTATACATGATTTATACTGAGAATATAATTCTCACCGGAGTTATCCGGCTGTTGTCTTGTTTGTATGTGTGCATGACAACAGGTGGGATAGGATCAGGGTCAAGAAGAGAACGAGGCTGGACTAGATAGCGTGGAGATCCGGGCTTCGAAGCAACTTAGGATTCAGCACTGAGATATAGTTGAACCTAGTTGAATTCTTGTAGATAATACAAGATTTGTATAATTATGTTTAATATGTAATTTGAATTGAATTACATTACGTTTCCGCTTTGTATTTTAAAAAAAAATATAGACCCTGTTTATTATAATTGTTTGAATTATTCTAAAAGACGATTAAGGAATGAATTAGCGTCCGGGTCTCCACAAATTTTCAAGAGATCATACATCTTAGTACTATTCTCACCCGTATACATTTAATCCAACATTTTTTTTGTTTTTTGATAATATTGATTAACTGGTGAAAGAGTGTTTAGAAGGGGGTTGAATAAAATCACGATTTTCACAATTTTTTCGAAAGTTGAGTCAGTTTAGTGACAAACTGTAACTCGAATCTTGTCAGTCGATATCAATCAGTTAACAATAAAGTGATGAAATAAACTAACTGATAGATAGAATAAAAACTGAAATGAGAATACACAAGATTTTATGGATGTTCAGAGATTTCAATCACTCCTACGTCACCCCTTCTATAACAAGGATATGATATCCACTAAAAAACTTTGATCGATACAAATACTTGTACAGACTCACTTCAGTTTGGACTTAACAATGCGAAAACTGAAACTCTTAGTTTACAATATGTTTCACAGTACTCAACTGAACTTAGCACAACTGATCTCTTTAAGATGTAATTTACAACAAGATAATTTGTACTAGTATGCTCGAAAGTAGCCTAGAATGCTACAAATATATCTGATAAGTGTGAGCTTCTAATTCTTTAGAATATGAGTGAGAATTTCAGCAGAATAACAACAAGATTGATAGAATAGTGAATCGTTGTTTTTCCAACTGCTCTTCTGCTATTTATAGGCTTCTCTTCAACGGTAATAATTAATGTAATTTGAATCTTTATATCTGTTGTTTTCCACATCAATATGCTTCTGAAATGCGGCGATCCCACTATTAGTTGTGGTCTGCTTTGTACTGTTTTCGGTTGAATTTCCTTTTCGTTAACTGATGACGTGTACAGTTTGAGGGATCAGCTGATAAAATGGCTGATAAGCTCACACTGAATGTAGCAACTGATCAGTCATTGT
>NC_134554.1:44562794-44652097 GCF_025594145.1 Primulina tabacum
CGCTTCTGCATAATAGTTGGTGCTCCAGTCATAACCAATGTATGTATCGTCCGATTCAGTCCTTGCATGAAACGCGAAAGCTTGGAACGATCACTATTAGAAACATGAGGTACGTAAGCTAGTAGAGCAGAAAATTCAGAGGCTTACTCTCCCACTGACATATTTCCCTGAACCAACTGATTGAACTCGACTTCCTTAGAAGAATAATAAGATGGAGGCGAGTATTCTTGAATAAAATGAGTACGGAATACCTCCCAAGAAATTATCTGACCAGATTCTCGGATTGCTTCCTCTGTGGCTTCCCACCACAGTTGTGCTCGATCCTTGAGTTGGTAAACAGCTAATTTGAGTCTCAGCTCCGGAGTGTACTTCACCAGATTAAACAAATAGTTCATGCTCTTCAGCCACACTTTTGTCTTTTCGCCACCTTCATTTCCAAAGAATTTGGAGGACGCATATCTTGGAATTTAGAAATCACTAACTCCATTTCTCTCATTCTTTGGGTCAGCTGCTGAACTTCACGATCAACTTCCACATTTCTTGCAACATGCCTTTCTCGACGAATTGGTGGTTCCTGCTCCACCTCTATCTCTATATTCACATTTTGATTTGCCCTTCCTCTAGAGCGGCCACGTCTACCTTCGCCAATACCCTCAGTATTTCCTATGTTTGAGCTTCGAACTCTTGGATAACTTCTTTTCCTTTTCTGCCTCTTCCTCCCTGTACCATCTACAAGACACAAGGATTAATCCACAAGCAGAAAAATAATAGTAAGCACTGAAGGGTTTCAAGGAAAATTAAAACTTACTCCACTAGGTACAAATAAACGAAGCGTCAAACTTACTTCACTACCAGCTCTATCTCAGCTAAGTTAATAATCATAGCATGCAAATCAAATAAAGAGCAAGTAATAAATCAAATACGAAATCTATTTATTTGTGTCTAAACTCGAGTGTCCTAGACTCTAATTCGAGCATATTCCAGTTACGCTCTGATACCAACTGTGAGGGCCCGTGCTCCTGATTAATTTTTAATTATCAAACAACCAGGATTTATTAGCGTAAACAGCAAAAACGTGTAAAAATTTTCCATTTTGGGCCTACAGAAATTTCGGCATGACCTTCCCTTAAATAGGACATACCAAAAAAATTAAAACAACACAACAAAACCTTTATACTCGAAAATAGAGTCCAATAAAAAACACAGAATACCAATCGCACACAGAGCCGACTAGGCTCGATCACACCAAATAGGATCCAACACTCAAAATACAACCATACAAATACACGAGGCATCTACTCGGCAAATGACTCAGTATATAGTATAAATATCTGGGGACTCCAAACTCAAACTGACTCACTGGGCTCCACCACAGACGCTCCGCCAGCTGCATCAGAACCACCTGTATAACCTGCTATGGAATCACAAAACAAACCACAGCAGCCCCGAGGGACAGGGGTCAAACCCCAGTACGAAGATCAAATAAATTACAGCATAAATAAATGACATATAATAAAATCAATGCAATGCAATGCATGTAGGGTACCAATAATCTCGGATATCAAACTGGATCCAAGGAAACGAAAGCAACAACTATGGCCACATGTGCCAGGGGTGTGACGTGTCAAATACGCCCTCGGCCCTGCACATCTGCGTCAGGGGTGTCAGTCTGAAGAACTGCTTGGCTCTTCCGCTAGTCATCAGAGGTGTGACGCTCAAACGCCCTCGGCTCTGATGTCTAAATAACTCATCCAAGAGTAAACAGAGATCTCGGAAACAACGGAGTCATGGCTCGATATGAATGCGTGTTCAACAATGCATATAAATTCACAAATTATTCCAATATATTTAAAAACTCACATTTAATTTTAAAAATGAGGAATAATCCTAAAATACACCCAAACAGCACAAAGAGCACATAAACACATAGTTTTCATAAAATCACATCAATTTAATTACACGTTGTTATAGACGCTGTAAAGAATCGATCAATCCGTACCTTAACCTTCAAATTAAATTACCACAATAGTTTATAAACTCCTCGGTGCTTCCTGGCTACTAAAGCCTGTGGCAAATAATTAATTACCATCAAATAAATATTCAACTTTTAGCCAAAAACAATTTACTAATTCCAGCTTGGACCTAAGCTCGGTTGTAAGGCCATAACTCAACCAAAACTTAACCAAAACATACTTATCATACATGGCTGGAATCCTGACTCAAAATTCCATATTTAATCAGAAGACATCAAAATGAAATTCAATCATCTTGACACTGAACAACGCCCAAAACCAACAACCATGAGATGCAAGGTCTGTGACAGATTTAGTTTAGACACTTATGAATATAAAATTCATATCTAACTCATCATTGACTCAAATCGATATACGCCAATTGGAAATGAAAGACAACTCAAATATATAAGTTTTCCTAGAAGAAACCATTTCCAGAATCCTAACAGATAAATCCCAGAATTTACTAGAAGGCGCTACTACATGCACACTTCACGGACAGAAGTCTGTACTGAGCAGTTTCGGCAAATGAGCATAACGACCTCAATTCTTAATGGAATTTAACGAATCTTATATCAATACAAAGAAAACGCATAGCTCTACAACTCTTATTTGAATCTCAAGTCCAGAATCCGAGAGCAAAAATGTCATAAACTTGAATTACAGTAGCTACGCTGCATAGCTCCAACACAGAATTCCATTTTGACACATTTTAGTAGAAAAATCATATCAAATCCGTTTTTAATTGAAATTCCATTTTGTCAGTGGCTATAGAAAGCTGACACATAGAGCTATAAGTGCTATTTGAACCACAAGTCAAGATTCTTAGTGCAATCCGCACAAAAACCCGAAAATCAGAAGCCAAAAACCTGCAACTCGAAAAACAGAAACCAACTTCTTCCATGGATAAAATTTTGAAAACCTAGGCTTAGAGATTACCTTCAAAAGCTTCCCTTGAACTGAAATAAAGCTAGAATCAACCTCTTTACACTCTAAAGAACCAAGAAAAATAGAAATCAAGAAGCTGGAAAGGAAACGCAGCAACTTGGAAGAAACATGGTAACAAGAAACAAGCTCCTCTATGATGATTATGGCAAGGAGAGCTGAGGGACTTCCTGGGCTAACTTGGGAGAGCTATGGAGACCCACTTCCTAGCAGCCAGAGGCGACGAGTAGCTACTCACGATGGAGAAGAAAAAAAATGGATGGAAGAGAAGAGACAAGAAGAAACGAGAAACTTAAAGGAAGAAATGGATTGGGCTTGGGGCAAATGGGCTTCCTTATAAACAAATATCCATATACACATATACATGTATTTGAATGATTTAGCCTAATTGCTAGAATGTGACCCGGTCCAAATATTTACAACTCCCGTGTGCTATTAAACATCGATATGTATTTTAATATCGTCTATAATTCCGATATTTTCTAATACATATTTTTAACACACAAGTATAATTATTTGGCTTAATTATTTTAATTTAGCACTTTAAAATAATTATTTCTAATTCTTGCCAAATACTGAATAATTAAATTTGGGTTCTCACACTTTTCGCCGACTCTCTTAATGTCGAACAGATGAGAATGCCTCCTGAAGTGACGGTAATGGCTTGATACTGAGAATACGGCCTCGGACGTCATCGAACTCCTTATTCAGTCCGGATAACATCTTTAACACACGCTTGGTCTCAATGATTTTGTTATAGAGATGGGCATCTGCAGGGCATGTCCACTTGTGTTGATCGTAGAGGTCTAGTTTCTGCCAAATTCGAACAAGGATGGTGTAGTAGTGAGTGACTGAGGAATCGCCCTGCCGGAGGTCATGGAGACTGCTCTCTATCTCGAAGAGCTCAGACGTGTTATCGATGTTGGATTATGTTGTTATTGCGTGGTCCCATATCTCTGCAGCAGTATCATACATCAGAAACCCTTCACCGATTTCAGTGGTCATGGAGCTGATTAGCCACGTCTTGACCATGTTGTTATTTGTCTTCCATACTCTATGGCCTGGATCGTCTTCCTCTGGAGCTTGGATCATTCCAATTAGGTAGTCGTCCTTGCGTTTACCACTCACAAACATCAAAACTGATCTGGACCATGCTAAGTAATTTTGGCCATTCAGCATGTGATGTGTGATGAAACTAGTAAAAGAGTCTGTGGCTGAAGAAGTAGAGATAACTGGTAAAGGTGATGTGGCCATGATGTTAAGATGGTGCTATGGCTCTAATACCATGTGGAAAAAATGAGTGAGGAATAATCTGATTATCTTCTCATTAACAAACGAAGTAAATATACAACTTAATATCCTTAAAAGTAGGAGTTGTAACAAATCTAATAACAAAATCAGTAACAAGATAATCTTAAAACTAGGAATATAACAGACAGATTACATAACTAATCCATGTATTTATATCCTATAATTATTTCTAAATACATGGCAAGCTTCTAGACATTCCACATATATGAACGTGTTATGATTTCCTACGATTACGCTGCCAATATAGGATGTTTAAGGGATAAAACAAGGGCGGTTAAAGGAGGAAACGAGGGCTAGACAAGGACTAGAAGGGGCTGTGCGTGGCTGATGGTAGAGCCTAGGGTTTTCATGGGGCATGTGCATGCAAGGCTCGGCCGTAAGGAGGGGCTGCACCAGGGCTCGACCAGGCTTGGTCTCGGCCCTGTGCAAGTGATGTTCAAGGGCCAAGAAGAGTCCTAGCCATTCGGCCGTAAGGGGGGGCTGCACCAGGGCTCGACCAGGCTTGGTTTCGGCCCCTGTGCAAGCGATGTTCAAGGGCCAAGAAGAGTCCTAGCATGGCTAGGACTCAAGTTGCAGCGCGCAAGGAAGAGTCTGCATGAGCTAAGACTCTTCCTATGCATGCAAGTGAGTGCTGCGTGGGGAAGTCATGGCTCGGTTGGGACTGGCTGTGCTGGTCCAGTATGGTCTAGGGAGGATGGTCTAGAGTCGAGTCAGGGGCTGGTGCGGTGCATGGTGGCTCGACCAAAGCTTGAGGAAAGCGCGCGACTCTTGTTCTCGTGCGCAGGAGCGTTTTGCTTGGGCTAGGGGCTGGTCAGCTGGGTTAGGCTAGGTCAGAGAGGGTCCAGGGGGCTTGAGTGAGGGCCTGGTTCATGATGGTCCAGGGTGGCTAGGTGAAAATCGAGCCGTGGCTCAATATGTTAGGATAGGGTTCGGTCGAGGCTAGGAAAAATAAAGGGGTTCAAACCACGGTCCACGGGGGCCGGCTCATGGTCCACAAGGGTAATTTAGGTATAAAAAGTTTATGTTTAAAATTCGAAAAGAAAATATAAAGTTTGAATTAATTCGGGAATAAAACGCTTCATGAATTAGTAATTAAAGAATTAAATAGAAATCCTCGAATTTACGTCAAATAAAAATATCTAAAATTTAATTGAAGCTTAAATAATTATTCGGGATGGTCTAGAGTCAATAAAAGTAGAAAAAGTCAAAAACGAGAAATTTTACATCTTGGGACAAAACTGTCATTTTACACCTGGGTAGTACGAAAAGCTTGGCAGCGTCCTGAAAGATCATAACGCATGATAAATGTTCTAAAATAATCATTTTGATGAAAAATGGAATTTTATGATTTATGGTAAAGTTGTGCAATTTTTACTGTTAAAATGTTATTTTTGGAAAGTCGCGATATTTTATGCTTTAAAAAAGAAAAAAAAAGTATTTTGAGGGATATGAATTGATTGTGACAAAATGATAGATGATATGTGAGGGATCCTTTTTAAGAAGGAACGACGAACTTACAATTTATGAAAATGTCGTGAGGGAAAAGGCATCAGAGGGAGCCCGTTTACGGGACAAAGCCCCAGAGGGAGCCTGACAATCGTATTTCCATAGAGGTGCCTAGTGCCCTTCCCCATGCGCTATGGTGAGCTAAGACTGATCAGTCGACCATATGATAAAAGGCTAGTCACTTTTAAGGATCAAACTTCACCCAAAATGATAAAAGATGCAAAGCTTTACGATTTTATGTTTTTACGATATATGATTTATTATGCTTAAAAGTTATTTTAAATAAAAGTACGTTTTAATGCATGTGCTTGTATATGTATTATTTGTTACTCATGTTTAGAATGCTGAGTCATTAGACTCATTAGGTTTTAATTCTGTAGGTGATGATGATATTGAGGGAGGCGCTGACGCTTGAGTGGATCAAGTACGGCAGTACATTCCCGAGAGACATTTATTTTCGTACTAGATTGATCATAGGAAAGTTTAAAGGATTTTGTTAAGGATGTTATTAGAGATTTTATGCTTTATTTTTAAGTTAATTTTGATCATGTTAAATGTAGAAGTTGAATTTTGATAATCGACGATTTTAGAGGTTTTATGCACTTGAGATTCAAATTGTTAAGTTATTTTGATTTATGGAAATGATAAGTTATTTATAAATGGTGATTTTTGAATTAATAGATATAAAAAAATTTAGTAGAATTTCAAAGTTGAAAAGAAAGAGTCGTTTCATATATACATATATATATATATATATTAATTATTTGTATAATTAGATTAGATGAATGAAAAGAAAAAAAAACTATGTGACCTAGCTAGATATAATATGGATTTTGAGACTTCTGATTTTGGTTCTATACATGATTCAAATTTCTAATAGTCAAATCTACTCTCAAGATTTATTAACAGAAACCAAAACCAAAAATAATATTTTGATTAGCATACGGATTCGGAATTCAGGTTATAATCTGAAACCAAAAGAAATATTAACTGCATGCTCGTTTCTGTTTATTAAGAGAATATATAGGTTGGGGAAAATAAATTTCAAACTTTAAATGCGTAACGTCTTAAATTCGAAGATTATCATCATTGAACCAAGACGAGTCTTTCCAGCGTGTTTATATCTGAGAGTTCATCACAAAAGAACTTCAAAGTTAAACGTGCTTGACTTGGGATAATTCTGGGATAGGTGACCCCCTGTAAAATTTCCTAAGGTACGTGTGACTGAGGAGATACATGCTAGAAAGACTCGTCTTGATACAGTAGGGATATTCGTCAAATATGAGGTGTTACAAAATGTAAATATTCTTAAACAATCTCAATCTCGAACAA
Source organism: Primulina tabacum (assembly GCF_025594145.1). Lineage (NCBI taxonomy): Eukaryota > Viridiplantae > Streptophyta > Magnoliopsida > Lamiales > Gesneriaceae > Primulina > Primulina tabacum. The sequence goes on from NC_134554.1 coordinate 44,569,901, forward strand.
AGCAAACGAATACAAATATTTAATTTCGAAATCTTTAACATGTGAAATATATGGTATTAGAAATATTAACAATCATAAAATATATACGATTTGTAATTTTAGTGAATGTAAGTACTTTAAAACATGATTGATGGGGTCGACTATAATAGCCTAGAGACTCTTGAACACAAGCCATGAACAAGACAACTCAATTATTATAATATTTTTGTCTCAGTAACACCTTTTTGCCCACATTTTACATCAAATTTGGTAACATTGGGAACTAAAGTTGTTGTTTCCATGCTTTACGAGAAGTCTCAAAGTTTCTTGTAAGTTTCAGTAATAAAGCCGTAATCAATAGAAACTTGAGATTGCGATGCGCACTCGTCTTCGACTCACATTATTGCAAGTGAATTTTTTTCTTCTTCAACGTTTTTGCCAATTGTAAAAATTTGTGATAAATTGGATTTTTATGTGGTTATTAGTTCCACGAGTATTATTAATTTACTTCAAGATAAAGGTTGATATAGTCCAAAGCCTCGATGGATTTTTTAACGATCGAAAGTTCAAGAAAAGTTCACCTAGATCGCAGGAAGTTATTTAAATACTAGATATTAATTATTTAATTAAGTTTACTGTTTAAGTAAATATTTTTAACCTTATTTCCAATATAGTTGTGATTTCTCATGTGTGGTGGTTTCGATATAGATTCTCGGAGGAAGATACCGGAATATAGTGAAAGATTCAGTTTTAGAATTTACAAGAAAAATCTTGAGGCAAATCGAACATTTTATTTATTTTTGGAGAGAAATAAAATATTTAATTTTCTTATTCCATGAGTTTTCTACCTTATGACTCAGAGAGTGTTTGACAAGCTTATAGCTCAGAAAACACTTATAAGTTGTTTAAAGCTTATAAGCTCTCATAATTTATTTTATAAAAAAGTTGCAAACAACTTATAAGCAATCAAATAAGTTACTTAACAACTTATAAGCTGTTTTAAAAAAACATAAAATACCCCATTATTTTTCAAAAAGATATTATTTTTATATTTCACTTATCTAAGATATCTTTATTGATTTTCTTAAACCATCATTTTTCATGGGCAACTTATTTAAAAATACCCAACTCCCTTTTCAACTTTATTTTTAATATTCATCCCTTCAAAACTTAGTTTAACTATCCCATTTTCTAAAATTCCCATAATACCCTTACACCTTCATTCTTTGGTACGTGACATTGTTATACATATCGAGCATGTTCTTAAAGGCATATAGCCTCAAGACACTACGCAATGTTCCAGCCTTTATACCAATATTCAAATGATCGGTTTTTTAAAAGCCCATCATGCTTCCGTATGATAAATTGAACAGTTTACCTTTTTGACCAGAGTGTCACCGTGTTATATCCCCCAAGTTTTACAGACTGCTCCTCACAGTCCAACCACACAATCGCAATAGATGGTTTCTGACGCAGACTCCTTCAGCAACACTTAGCACAACCCTATTTTGTTTCCTACCTCAGTGTGTAGAGTAAAGTAATTCAATTTGAGACTTATACATGAGAGGGGCAAAAGCCTTGGTCTTTTTATTCAAACATAACAAATTATTATTACATAGTAATCTCCTGTAGATGAGGAGAAACTTGTTTAGCTACTAATAGTAGCTGAACTTAAATCACACATAAACTTGAAAGAGAAAATATTACAATTATTTGAAGAAAATCGAAGAGGTTGAGTGATGTTTTCATCTTCCTAGTTATTTATAGAAGTCCCTGCGGATTTGATTTTTCGGACTTCAAACTCTTGCCATAGCTTTTCTTTGTTGCCATCCAGCTATGTTTGGCACTATCTTTTGAGTGGGTTTGAGTGGGTGGTTGAATTGTCCCTCATCTTTTCTTGATTTGTCTTATTTCTAGATCATTAATCTAGAAATAGCTCGTTCTTCTGATCTTATCTCCTGGCATAACCAGTAGATATGTGTTTGTATTATATCAGTTGAGATATCGTTCCATTCTTCTTTTAACAGTTTGTAAAGATCTTTAAGATTCATCAGCTGCTTTCTTAATGCTTTAATCCGTCTTTTAGAAACCTTAAGTTATGTAGAATACATTTTCTTTGGTTCTAAATTTTGGTTTAAATCTTGTGTGATTTTCTTGTTCCCATTTATTCTTATTTATAGTTGTTTGGGTCCAAGTTTTCTAGGTCTTTTAGTGGTTTATCACATGCCCACTAGCTTCTGTCGGGGAATCTTTTGACTTTTGTAATCCCCAATGAAAAAGAAATGGTATTCACATGTCCACTTATTTTTGTCGAGAAATCTTAAACTTTTGATTTCCCCGAGAAAAACGTGGTTGTGGTCCTTCACCACTTGTTCATGTCTCAGCAAGATGCTTCTTGTTTGACCGAGGTCAGACACTGTAATGCCGAGATTTGATTCTGTTAATATGAGATTATTGATTTTGAACTGATATGATGATAGACGATCACTCCGAGACCAGATTAGGTAAAACATAAGAATTGTGTAAACTTTGGACAGAAAGTCTGGCGCCCGAGCAATAGAAAAATGACCCGCCCGAGCGCCAGTGTTCAACAAGATGAGATATCAGACAGAGAGTCTGGCGCCCAAGCGGTAGTTTTTGACTGCCCGAGCGCTAGTGCACCACAAACCGAGTAACCGGACAGAGTGTTCGGCGCCCGAGCGGTAATTTATAACTGCCCGAGCGTCGCTTGATATGTATGGAAAATGATCCACGTTTCTGTTACATGCAACTTGATATATATATATATTATATATATATATATATATCAATTCCTTCAGAAATGAAACGGAGAAGAGCTTCAGAAAGATAAGGAAAATCCTTAGGCCTTTACACTTTTTAGATTTGTGATTTGTGAACTATCCGTCCGTTAGATTTTCAATCCGACTTCAATACCGTGTTTGTATCGACGAGAGCTTCAACTGGACGTAAGTTTTACTACGTTTTGTTATGATTTGAAAATATGATATTGAAAGAATCGGATATGATTCATATATGATGTTCTTGATATGTTAGACATCGTATAATCGAAACCGGATTGAAGAACGGATACCGTATGAAATTGTTATGATTTTCAGAGTTGATTTGACTGAGATTTGATATCAGATTTGTATTGTTATTGATTATGAGTTTTGGGAATTGATATCTATTGATTTGTATTGCTGGGTGTATTGAGATGGTGCAGTTATGCCGTTGAAACAGAATTTGATTGAGTTCAGATTATATCCTGTATTGATTTGAGTGGTGTATTGATATTATACTTCTCGTTATTGTCATTGCCAAATTGAGTAATTGACAGATTCGAATTCAAGACTTCGACAGAACCAAAAACCACAGAACGAAATGTATAAATCAATGTTGATCTGGGATTGCACAACTCGAGTTTGATTTAACTTGAGTTTCTCAAAATCACATACTGAATGATTATTGCATTGATAGTTACAATTCTTGAGATTGATCTGCTTAGTCTATTGAATTATAGCAAATCATGTACTGAGTCGTGGGCTGATGTGCCTAGTCATTGACTGATGTGCCAAGTCTTCGGCTGATTTGCTAAGACACTGGATGTTTGGTTTATATCGATGTCGCTTAGGAGTTGATTCATTCCTATCGCCGAGATTCGATATATGTGCCCATGTCCAGGAATCGGGATCCCTAGATTAAGATGAGTCGAGTCTGAAATGACGTGTCCAGAGTTATTACAGCTTTATATCGATACATGTATTTCTGATTTGATACATGTTATTGATATTTGTTTCATGCTTCTATATCTGTTTATATGATTGCATGTTTACATTGTTTATACTGGGATGTATTTCTCACCGGAGTTATCCGCTGTTGTCTTGTTTGTTTGTGTGCATGACAATAGGTGGGGCAGGATCAGGAAGAGGATGAGAGAATTACAATTAGCGTGGAGATCCGGACTTAGAATAGATTGATTTTCAGTACTTGAGATAGTGACTGACTTTAGTTGGAGATGAATAAATGTTGTACAAGACTTATACTTTTGTATTGACATGTATATCAGATTGAGTACATTACTTTCCTCCGCATTTGCATTTTAAAGAAAAAATTTTATGTCCCATGTTACTTAATTGTCATATTGATTCTTAATAATGATTAAGAAGATGAATTAGGTTCGGGTCCCCACAGCAAGTGGTATCAGAGCAGTAGGTTCCTTAGAATGAGATAGGAGCTATTGAGCGGGGTAGAATGAGTTTTCTTTCCTTGCTTTTGCATGCTAGCAATCTATTATTTTTTACTGCTTTATATAATACATGTTTACTTGACTATCTGATTGATTGGTAACGTGTATTATTGAGAATGAATCAGAACCGATTCTTGATCAGCAGCAAGATGATCAGAGTAGGACTGAATAGGTTTGTTGTATTTGGTTACTAACCATTTTGGTAATCAGATATGCCTCCCCGAGAGTACCAGAACAGAGTAGTACATCTGCAAATCCGAAGGATGTGACAGCACTCCGATGGAAACGTTACTGAAGAGGTTTCAGTTGTTCAAACCGCCAACTCTGAAAGGAACATAGACTTCTGTTGACTGTGAGTGTTGGTTAGATGATATTGAGATGCTGTTTGATTCTTTGGATTACATAGATGAGCACCGAGTCCGATTGATAGAACACCAGTTGCATGATGTTGCAAAGAACTGGTGGATTACGACAAGAGAGCATTGGAGCATCGAGGTACGACTATCACTTGGAATGTATTTAAAGCTGAGTTTTATCAGAAATTTTTCCCAATGTCGTACAGGAAAGACAAAGGGGCAGAGTTTGCCAATCTGAGACAGGGTCAGTTGAATATTGAGGAGTATGTGGCCAAGTTCTCTACCTTGTTGAGATTTGCTCCACACGTGGCTGAGAATGACGAAGCCTTTGCCGATCAGTTTATCAATGGATTGAATCCCGAGATCTTTACATTGGTAAACACCGGGCGACCGAATAACTACACCGATGCCCTGAACAGAGCCAAAGGAGCAGAAGCTGGTCTGATGAGACAGAAAGGAGCTTCGTTTGTTCCTCCGGCACCGAGGCCACAGCAACCCCCTCCCAGATTCGAGGGTGGCAGCAGCAGTGGTGGAAAGAAAGAGTTCTTGAAAGCCCGAGGAAAACAGTTCAAGATGTCGGGCAGCAGTTCTTCTGGCTCCAGTGGATCCAAACAGAGTTATACCGGAGCTTACTGCAGAACTTGCGGAGGGAGACATCCCACAGAGCAATGCCAAGGAGTGTTTGGTAGTTGTCACATCTGCACACAATCGGGACATTTGCGAGAGTGTGTCCACAGAGAGGTTCCCAAAGATCCCAGGGAGCCGAATCATTGGGATCAGCGGCACAGACTGATATACGATCAGCTGCTGTTCACTCATTCCAGCTAGCACCAGCTCACTCAGAGCAGAGGCCAGGAGGAAGCCAGACAGTGAGCCAGCCTCCTAGACAACAGGCCAGAGTATTTGCTTTGACAGAGGAGCAGGCTCAGGAAGCACCAGATGACGTTGTTGCAGGTAACTGTTCTTTATGTGGTTACCCTGCTTATGTATTGATTGATACCGGTGCTTCTCATACATTTATTTCTGAGAGATTTGCATTGAGTCATGCATTGCCTGTTGAGTCTTTATCATTTGTAGTGTCTGTTTCTTCTCCTTTGGGGATATGTTTAATATCAGTGAATTCTGTGAAACATTGTATACTACAGTATGACGGGCATGAGATTGAGTTAGACTGCATAGTACTTGGATTGTCTGATTTTGACTGTATTATAGGTATTGATATGCTGACAAAGTATAGAGCTACTGTTGATTGTTTCCACAAGATTGTGAGATTCAGACCGGATATGGCTGATGAGTGAAAATTCTACGGTAAGGGTTCTAGATCTAGAATTCCTTTGATATCCGTATTGTCTATGACTCGATTATTACAGAAAGGAGCGGAGGGATTCCTTGTCTATTCAGTTGATTTACTGAAATCGAGTCCATCATTGGCTGATTTGCCAGTGGTATGCGAGTTTGCTGATGTCTTCCCAGATGAGATTCCGGGTTTGCCTCCGATTCGAGAGATAGACTTCAGTATTGAATTGATGCCAGGTACAGTTTCGATTTCTAGAGCTCCGTACAGAATGACACCGATTGAGTTGAAAGAGTTGAAAGATCAGTTGGAAGATTTACTGGCCAAGAGTTACATTAGATCGGGTGTTTCTCCTTGGGGTGCTCCAGTATTGTTTGTGAGAAAGAAAGACGGTTCAATGAGACTCTGTATTGACTATCGGCAACTGAACAAGGCTACGATAAAGAATAAATATCCTTTGCCTAGTATCGGTGATTTATTTGATCAGTTGCAGGGTTCTTCTGTATATTCCAAGATCGATCTGAGATCTGGATATCATCAGCTGAGGGTCAGAGATTCTGATATCTCGAAGACAGCATTCCGAACCAGGTATGGACATTATGAGTTTATTGTCATGCCGTTTGGGTTGACTAATGCTCCAGCTGTATTTATGGGTCTGATGAACCATATATTCCAGAGATATCTAGATGATTTCGTGATTATTTTTATTGATGACATTTTGATTTATTCGAAGAACATGATTGATCATGTCGAGCATTTGAGAATTGTGTTGAGAACTCTGAGGGCTGAGAAAATGTATGCGAAAATTGTCAAAATGTGAATTTTGGCTGTGACAGGTTGTATTTCTGGGTCATATTATATCTGGAGATGGGATTTCTGTTGATCCTAGCAAGGTTGAGGCTGTGATCAGTTGGCCGAGACCGACATCTGTGCAAGAGATACGCAGTTTTATGGGTTTAGCAGGTTATTACCGTCGATTTATTAAAGATTTATCGAGTATTGCTAAGCCTATTACTTAGTTGACTCAGAAGAATGCTCCATTTATATGGTCTGAAGACTGTGAGTCCAGTTTTCTGGAGTTGAAGAAAAGATTGACCAGTGCTCCGATCTTGACTGTTCCATTAGGTACTGGTGACTTTGTTGTTTATTGTGACGCTTCTCACAAAGGGTTGGGATGTGTTTTGATGCAACGAGGACATGTTATCGCTTATGCTTCGAGACAGTTGAAGCCACATGAATCTCGTTACCCAATTCATGATCTTGAATTGGCGGCCATTGTATTTTCACTGAAGATGGCGACATTATCTATACGGTGAGAAGTTTGAAATCTATTCTGATCATAAAAGCTTGAAATATCTCTTTTCACAGTCAGAGTTGAATATGAGACATCGAAGATGGCTTGATTTGCTTAAAGACTTTGATTGTGAAATCAAGTACTATCCGGGGAAATCCAATGCAGCAGCTGATGCACTGAGTCGAAAGGTATGTTCTTTATCACTATCGACGATTGGTGTTTCAAATTTGATAGAAGATTGCTGTCTTTCTGGATTAGTATTTGAGACAGATTGTAGACTGCTGAGATTATATACTGTTCAAGTCGAACCAGAGCTGATTTTGAGAATTAAAGCGGCTCAGAAAGTTGATCAGAATGTGCAGAACTCGATATTGATGGTCAGAGCAAGGCATCGATCTGAGTATCAGGTTCGTGACAATGTTTTATATGTGAATAATCGTCTTGTTGTTCCAAATGTTTCCGAATTGAAACGACAGATTTTGTCAGAAGCGCATAGCAGTCGATTCAGTATTCATCCTGGTGGCAGAAAGATGTACAATGATTTGAAAAGACAGTTTGGTGGAAACAGATGAAAGATGTACAATGATTCTCGAGAAGATAGGAGATCGTGCCTATCGACTCGCATTACCGCCTTCTTTATCTGGAATACATGATGTCTTTCATGCATCATTATTGAGGAAATATCTCTCTGAGGCTTCACATATTATTCACCCAGATGAGGCCGAACTGGATGAAACTCTGAGTTACTTCGAGAAGCCGATACAGATCCTCGATCGTAAGAAAAAAGCAACTCAGAACGAAGACTATTCCACTTGTGAAGATTCAATGGAGTCGCCATGGCATTGAAGAAACTACCTGGGAGACGGAGTCAGACATGAGACAGAGATTCCAGAAGTTATTTCACTGATGTGAGTTTTCTGTTTAGCTTCTGTTATACATTTCCTTCCGATATGATTTGATTGCCTGTGATTTCGGGGACGAAATCAGATCTTAGGGAGGGAGAAATGTAATGCCCGAGATTTTGATTCTGTTAATCTGAGATTATTGATTTTGAACTGATATGATGATAGACGGATCACTCCGAGATCAGATTGGATAAAACAAAAGAATTGTGGTTCTTTTGAAATTTTGGAGGTGGTACAGTAGAGTCAGTGCACCCGTGCCATAAAAGTGACCACACCCGCGGTGTTGGTACAGTAGAGTCACCGCACCTGCGGTCAAAAATGCACCGCACCCGCGGTCGTGCCTTCTGAAATTATGGAAGTGATCCAGTACGCTCAGCGCACCCGCGGTGCAGAGTGACCGCACCCGCGGTGTGACGTGCAGAATAAAGAATGAAACATGTGTCTTCACCATGCAAGATATATATATGAATTGTCTTCATCTCCTTCATTTCAGCAGCCAAGGACCGAGAGAAAATTCAGAAATTCCTCCAAACTTCATTCCAACTTAGACATTTGATTGTGAAGAATCTAACCGTCCGATTATCGATCCGAGTTGAGATTCTTGCTCCTCTTGTTACAAGCTACAAAAGGATGTAAGTATTACTGCCTTTCAGCAGGTTTTGAAGTTGAAATGTTGGAGAAATCAGATTTTGATTTCTATTATATGTTCTTATGATTATTGTGAACCTATATTCGTAACCGGATCGAAGAACGGATATGATATGCGAATTTTGTTCAAATTCCAGCATGTCTTGAGTTGAGTTTTATGGATTTTGAGATTATGGAACATATTTGTGATGATTATGAGTTATGACATTATCCCTGTGACGTTGAGATTGACGGGGCTATCAAGACTGTATTGTTATGCCGTCGAAACATCAGTAGATTGATTGTGATCAGATTCAGTATTGATTGAGATTGTATCATGATATCGTTGATATGGATCAGATTTTGTTTGATTTGAGTATTGATCAGAACAGGTTTTGAATTGAGTTGCATATTGATATTGTGCCTATGCGATATTGTCATTTCAGATTGATATGGACAGATTTGACTTTGAGACTTCGACTTCGTCAGACCGAGAAGAGAAAGGTATAAATTGATGTTGATGCGGGATTGCACAACTCGAGTTAGATTTGACTGGAGTTTCCCAAAATCACATACTTCATCTTATTGCACTGATATTTGCAATTGATGTGATTGATATCTTTGATCTGATTGATATCTTGATTTATTGAGTTATGTCTTGAGTTATAAGAGGATACGCCTAGTCGTAGACTATTGATCTCGTGACAGAGGTACCGAATAGTGATGGAATCGTCACTGGGCCATTGCACATTGTCATAGAGGTTGGCAGGATATGCCAGGACTGATACTCCTAGATGATTGGTCGATAGGCTAGGGCGGATGTGCCTAGTCTGTGACGGATAGGTCAAGACACCGGACGTTTGGTTATATCGAAGTGGATAGAATTGGAGTTTCTTCTATTACTGAAGTTCGATATGGAAAGAGCCAAAGTCCGCGAATAAGAACGTGCCACCACCCCGATCGGGAGTGTAGGTGGGTGTATATTCTTATTCAGATCAGGATCCCTAGATTAGGATGAGTCGAGTCAGAGTCTAAGAATCACAGAATGTGATTCGGAGTTTATATTGATTCATGTTCTGATTTTGATACATGTTATGAATATCTGTTTCATGCTGTTATATCTGTTTATATGAAATGCATGTATGCATGATTTATACTGGGAATGTAATTCTTACCGGAGTTATCCGGCTGTTGTCTTGTTTGTATGTGTGCATGACAACAGGTGGGACAGGATCAGGATTAGGAAGAGGATGAGAGATGTTAGTTAGCGTGGAGATCTGGGCCCAGAAGTAGAAAAGGATTCAGCACTTGCTGTATAGATGTTGAACCTAGTTGAGATAGAAACTTGGAGTACATGATTTGTACTTTTATACTGACCTGTATATTAAATAAATTACATTACGTTTCCGCATTAATATTTTAAAAAGAAAAAAAGAATTTAGTCCCACTTTTCTTAATTGTTATATTTGATATTAATAATGATTAAGACATGAATTAGCGTCCGGGTCCCCACAGAAGGTGGTATCACAGCGATAGATCCTTTAAACTGAGATAGGAACTAGTGAGCGGGGTAGATTGAGTTTTCTTTTATGATTTTGCTATGCTAGCATGAGCTTATGATTTACTGCTTTGAAATGCATGTTTACTTGATTATCTGATTTATTATAAACATGTGTTATTGAGAATGAATCAGAATCGATTCTTGATCAGCAGTAACATGATCAGCGGAGGACTGAAACAGGTTTGTTGTATTTGGTTACTAATTCTTTTGGTAATCATATATACCTCCTCGAAGAATTCCAGAATCAGGTGGTACTTCGGTTTATCAGATAGATGTGTCAGAAACTCCGATGGAAATAATGTTGAAGAGATTCCAGTCATTTGAACCGCCGAGTCTGAAGGGTACTGAGACATCTGATAATTGTGAGAGTTGGCTGAATGATATTGAAGTGCTGTTTGACTCACTTGATTACTCAGATGAACGCCGAGTTAGATTGATTGGGCATCAGTTTTATGAAGTCGCAAAGAGTTGGTGGATCGCAACCAAAGAATCCTTGGACAGCATGGTACCATAATTACGTGGAAAATCTTTAAAGTTGAGTTTCATAAAAGATTTCTTCCAGTATCGTACCGACAAGATAAGAGTACAGAGTTTGCCAACTTGACACAGGGCCAGATGAATATTGAAGAATATGTGGCAAAATTTTCTACTTTATTACGTTTTGCTCATAATGTGGCTGGGAATGATAAAGTTGTAGTTGATCAGTTCATCAGCGGACTAAATCCTGAAATATCTACATTGGTGAATGTGGAACGACCCCTTTATTTTGCTGACACCTTGAACATGGAAAAGAGAGCTGAGGCCAGTTTGATTCAACAACGAGGAATGTCGTATGTTGTTCACCCACAGAAACAACAACCTCCAGCTCAATTCTTGAAAGCACAGTCTCGATTTGATATTGGTAGTAGTAGTAAGGGAAAGAAGATTTCCTGAAAGCTCGCAATAAACAGTTTAAGAAGCTAGGGAGTGGTTCATCTAGCTCCAGCAGTTCTAGCCCGGGTTATACAGGAGAGTACTGCAGAACTTGTGGAGGAAGACATTCCACAGAGCAATGCCGAGGTGTGGTTGGTAGTTGCAACGTCTGTCATCAGCCAGGACATTTTGCTAGAGTATGTCCACTGAGAGCTTCCCGACGATCTCAGGGAGCAGAACCATCTGGACCAGTGGCACCGCCTGATAGACAATCACCGGTTGTTCACTCTTCTCAACCACCGACGACTTCTCAATCACAACCAAGGCCAGGACATACCTGACGAGGTAGTGGCAGGTACTTATTATTGTATGGTTATTTTGCATATGTATTGATGATACTAATGCATTCCATACGATTATTTTTGAATGAATTGCATTGATCTATGCTTTGAATATGGAGTTATTATATGCTGTAGTATCGATCTCTTTATGTTTGGGAGAGGTTTTGTATTAGTGATATCTATTAGACATGGTATGCTACAGTATGACAGATATGAGATTGAGTTAGATGATATGGTACTTGAGTTATCTGAATGGGATTACATTACTGGGACTGATATGTGGACCAAGTACAGAATTACCGTTGATTATTTCCAACAGATTGTGGAATTCAAACCGGATATGGCTGATAAATGGAAATTTTACGGTAAGAATTTTAGATTAGGATTCCTTGGATAGGGGTGATATTGAGGACTCGATTGTTATAGAAAGGAGCGGAGAGATTCCTTGTTTATTCAGTTTATTATTGAAATCGAGTCTATCATTGGCTGATTTGCCAGTGATATGAGAGTTACTGATGATTTTCCCCAGATGAGATTCCGAGTTTGATTTCAGTCAGGGGGATTGATTTCAGCCTTGACTTGATACCAGGTACAGTTTTATTTTAAACACTATACTGAATTATACCAATTGAATTGAGGGATTGAAAGATCAGATAGCAGATTTATTAACTGAGAGTTACATCTGATTGAGTATTTCTCTTTAGGAATGTATCAGCTATGTTGTGAGTTGATAAATTCTGTGTATATATTATTTTGATGATTCTCTTATTAGTTGATCTATGATATTCTGGGATATTCGAAGATTATGACTGATTTTGTTGAATATCTGAGTGTTGTATTGAATATTCTGGAAACTGGAAAGTTGGATACAGAAACTTTTGAAATGTGCATCTTGATTGCGACAGATTGTAATCAGGATTGTTATATCTGAAGATTATATATCTGTTGATTCTAATACAGTGAAGCCGTGATTAGTTGACTGAGGTCGACATCAGTGTCAGAAATTTGTAGTTGCATGAGTTAACAGGCTACTGTATCTGATTGTTATTCTGAATTGCTTGAGAATGATTATTTTCTGCAGCAGTATTTGATACTGATTGTATACAGTTGAGACTCGATACCGTACAAGCCGAATCAGAGCTGATGTTGAGAGTTGAAACAGTCCAGAAAATTAATCAGAATGGGCAGAACTTGATTATCGATAGTCAGAACAGGGTATCCATCAGAATATCAGGTAAGTGATACTGCATTGTATGTGAATAACCGATGGGTTGTGCCAGATATTTCGGATTTGAAATGAATAATGTTGTCAGAAATGCACAATAGTTGATTTCGTATTCGTCCTGATAGCAGAAAGATATATGATAATTTGAAAAGACAGCTTTGATAGAAACAGATGAGATTAGATGTGGCAGAGTTGTACTGAAGTGTCTGAATTGCCGATAGATAAAGACAGAAAGAAAGAAACAAGGAAATTGGTTATATAGCTTATCGATTCATGAAGGGAAATAGAATTACATTTCCCGGGATATCGTGATGAAGCTACCGCATTCCTCTTGGAATTGAACATTGATTGAGTTAGGAGTGACAGACTGACCTAGTCTGCGAGTGCTAACTCGTACATGAAGACGTACATATATGAGTATATTACTGAGATTTCTGTCAGAAAAGTGATTAAATTACACAGAGTGTCGAGAGTTGATTATATCAGACCGTGATTTTGGTTGACTTTGCACGTTTGGCAGAGATATATGTCAGAGAAGTGGTCAGATTGCATGGTGTGCCGAAATCTATCGTATCAGATCGTGATCCCCGATTTACTTCACATTTCTGGCACAGTTTACAGCAGGCTTTAGGTACGACATTGCACCTGAGTACTGCATATCATCCTCAGACCGATAGACAGTCAGAGCGGACTATCCAGACACTGGAGGATATGCTGAGAGCTGTAGTGCTAGATTTTGGCACTAGTTGGCAAGATTCACTACCTCTTTGTGAATTCTCGTACAACAACAGCTATCAGACGAGAATCGAGATGGCACCGTTTGAAGCATTATATGGCAAGAAGTGCAGATCTCCTCTGTATTGGGATGATATATCTGAAGTACCAGAACTTGGACCTGATATGATCCAAGAAATGTCTGAGAAAGTAAAATTAATCCAGAAAAGAATGAAGACAACGCAGGATAGGCAAGCCAAGTACGCAAATGTACGTCGTCGACCGTTAGTAATTGAATAGGAAGACAGAGTATTTTTGAAGATTTCTCCATTCAGAGGTATTGTCAGATTTGGCAAACGTGGGAAATTGTCTCCTAGATACATCGGTCCGTACGAGATTCTTGAGAAGATTGGTGATCGTGCATATCGACTTGCTCTTCCTCCTTCTCTATCTGGGATACATGATGTCTTTCATGTATCAATGCTGCGTAGGTATATGCCTGATGTTTCTCATGTCATTCAGCTTGATGAAGCCGAGCTTGACGACACTTTGAGTTATATTGAACAGTCAATTCAGATTCTTAATTGGAAAGAAAAACAGCTCAGAACGAAGACTATTCCGCTAGTAAAAGTCCAATGGAGTCGTCATGGCACTGAAGAAGCGACTTGGGAAACGGAATTAGAGATGAAACAGAGATATCCAGAATTATTTCCATGACGTGAGTATTTATTCAGCTTTTGATTATATTGCTTCTTTTACATGCTTTGATTGATTGCATGCGAGTTCGAGGACGAACTCATATCTAAGAGGGGGAGAAATGTAACGCCCAATATTTTAGCGTAATACGTTGGAGTTACTATGTATTATAATTAAGGGAATGGAAGAACAGAAAAGGAGAAGCGACGTTGCAATTTGAGTTAGTTGCAAAGTATAGTGTTGGAGTAGAAAGACAAGCGCACCCGCGGTAAAAGAGCCAGCGCACCCGCGGTGGTTCTTTTGAAATTTTGGAGGTGGTACAGTAGAGTCAGTGCACCCGCGCCATAAAAGTGACCGCACCCGCGGTGTTGGTACAGTAGAGTCACCGCACCTGCGGTCAAAAATGCACCGCACCCGCGGTCGTGCCATCTGAAATTATGGAAGTGATCCAGTACGCTCAGCGTACCCGCGGTGCAGAGTGACCGCACCCGCGGTGTGACGTGCAGAATAAAGAATGAAACATGTGTCTTCACCATGCAAGATATATATATGAATTGTCTTCATCTCCTTCATTTCAGCAGCCAAGGACCGAGAGCAAATTCAGAAATTCCTCCAAACTTCATTCCAACTTAGACATTTGATTATGAAGAATATAACCGTCCGATTATCGATCCGAGTTGAGATTCTTGCTCCTCTTGTTACAAGCTACAAAAGGATGCAAGTATTACTGCCTTTCAGCAGGTTTTGAAGTTGAAATGTTGGAGAAATCAGATTTTGATTTCTATTACATGTTCTTATGATTATTGTGAACCTATATTCGTAACCGGATCAAAGAACGGATATGATATGCGAATTTTGTTCAAATTCCAGCATGTCTTGAGTTGAGTTTTATGGATTTTGAGATTATGGAACATATTTGTGATGATTATGAGTTATGACATTATCCCTGTGACGTTGAGATTGACGGGGCTATCAAGACTGTATTGTTATGCCGTCGAAACATCAGTAGATTGATTGTGATCAGATTCAGTATTGATTGAGATTGTATCATGATATCGTTGATATGGATCAGATTTTGTTTGATTTGAGTATTGATCAGAACAGGTTTTGAATTGAGTTGCATATTGATATTGTGCCTATGCGATATTGTCATTTCAGATTGATATGGACAGATTTGACTTTGAGACTTCGACTTCGTCAGACCGAGAAGAGAAAGGTATAAATTGATGTTGATGCGGGATTGCACAACTCGAGTTAGATTTGACTGGAGTTTCCCAAAATCACATACTTCATCTTATTGCACTGATATTTGCAATTGATGTGATTGATATCTTTGATCTGATTGATATCTTGATTTATTGAGTTATGTCTTGAGTTATAAGAGGATACGCCTAGTCGTAGACTATTGATCTCGTGACAGAGGTACCGAATAGTGATGGAATCGTCACTGGGCCATTGCACATTGTCATAGAGGTTGGCAGGATATGCCAGGACTGATACTCCTAGATGATTGGTCGATAGGCCAGGGCGGATGTGCCTAGTCTGTGACGGATAGGTCAAGACACCGGACGTTTGGTTATATCGAAGTGGATAGAATTGGAGTTTCCTCTATTACTGATGTTCGATATGGAAAGAGCCAAAGTCCGCGAATAAGAACGTGTCACCACCCCGATCGGGAGTGTAGGTGGGTGTATGTTCTTATTCAGATCGGGATCCCTAGATTAGAATGAGTCGAGTCAGAGTCTAAGAATCACAGAATGTGATTCGGAGTTTATATTGATTCATGTTCTGATTTTGATACATGTTATGAATATCTGTTTCGTGCTGTTATATCTGTTTATATGAAATGCATGTATGCATGATTTATACTGGGAATGTAATTCTCACCAGAGTTATCCGGCTGTTGTCTTGTTTGTATGTCTGCATGACAACAGGTAGGACAGGATCAGGATCAGGAAGAGGATGAGAGATGTTAGTTAGCGTGGAGATCCGGGCCCAGAGGTAGAATAGGATTCAGCACCTGCTGTATAGATGTTGAACCTAGTTGAGATAGAAACTTGGAGTACATGATTTGTACTTTTATACTGACCTGTATATTAAATAAATTACATTACGTTTCCGCATTAATATTTTAAAAAAAAAAAATTTAGTCCCACTTTTCTTAATTGCTATATTTGATATTAATAATGATTAAGACATGAATTAGCGTCAGGGTCCCCACAGTTAGACATCGTATAACAGAAATCGGATTGAAGAACGGATACCGTATGAAATTGTTATGATTTTCAGAGTTGATTTGACTGAGATTTGATATCAGATTTGTATTGTTATTGATTATGAGTTTTGGGAATTGATATCTATTTATTTGTATTGCTGGGTGTATTGAGATGGTGCAGTTATGCCGTTGAAACAGAATTTGATTGAGTTCTGATTATATCCAGTATTGATTTGAGTGGTGTATTGATATTATACTCCTCGTTATTGTCATTGCCAGATTGAGTAATTGACAGTTTCGAATTCAAGACTTCGACAGAACCAGAAACCACAGAAAGAAAGGTATAAATCAATGTTGATCTGGGATTGCACAACTCGAGTTTGATTTAACTTGAGTTTCCCAAAATCACATACTGAATGATTATTGCATTGATAGTTACAATTCTTGAGATTGATCAGCTTAGTCTATTGAATTATAGCAAATCATGTACTGAGTCGTGGGCTGATGTGCCAAGTCTTCGGCTGATTCGCCAAGACACTGAATGTTTGGTTTATATCGATGTCGCTTAGGAGTTGATTCATTCCTATCGTTGAGATTCGATATATGTGCCCATGTCTAGGAACCAGGATCCCTAGATTAGAGAAGAGTCGAGTCTGAAATGACGTGTCCAGAGTTATTTACAGCTTTATATCGATACATGTCTTTCTGATTTTATACATGTTATTGATATCTATTTCATGCTTCTATATCTATTTATATGATTGCATGTTTACATTGTTTATACTGGGATATATTTCTCACCGGAGTTATCCGGCTGTTGTCTTGTTTGTATGTGTGCATGACAAAAGGTGGGGCAGGATCAGGATCAGGAAGAGGATGAGAGATTACAATTAGCGTGGAGATCCGGACTTAGAATAGATTGATTTTCAGTACTTGAGATAGTGACTGAACTTTAGTTTGAGATGAATAAATATTGTACAAGACTTGTACTTTTGTATTGACATGTATATCAGATTTAGTACATTACGTTTCCGCATTTGTATTTTAAAGAAAAAAGTTTTATGTCCCATGTTACTTAATTGTCATATTGATTCTTAATAATGATTAAGAAGACTAATTAGGTTCGGGTCCCCACATAAACCCTTGCCAAATTCGGGTTCCTTCTGATTAGGGCACTATAGGCAGATATTCTCCGACCATCTTCCCACATAAGCCATATTACAGAATTTCCGACTAGTTTCTTTATTCCCCGAAAGCTTTCTATTCCATAGAAGATTTATTTTCTTTTCGAATAAATCTTCGGCAAAACTTATTGTTTTTCATGTCATGGTATTTAACAGGAATGATTCATTTAAAGAATTATAATAAAACTTAAATGGAAACTTGACTTTGTCTATCTCAGTGAGACAAACCCATAAACCCCATGCTCTTCTGTTAGAAATGTCGTCTTCAGTTATTGAAGCAACAAGGGGTGTTTCTTCTGCCAGAGGATCTTTAATGAATTTTTGAATATTCATATCTGGCCTCCTTAACTTGATGAAATGATAGGCTTCGTGTGAGCCTTTCCCTGCTGGTTATGGGGCTGTACTGAAAAAGTATAGCTCCAGGATGTCTCATCTAGACAAATAGTCATTATTTGCCCAGGTTTCATGAACAGCTTCCTGGATCCATTTGGGTAGTCCTGAAATTTCTGAGAAGCTGGGTGATGTGATATAAAATGAGGCCAGAGCCCCGAATTCATACCATGCTTTGACCTCATTTGGATATGGATTTGGTTTTAACCATATCCTGAGATATTTTTCGGAAACATCAACCCTGATTGTAGCGGGGTTAATGCCTACTCTTGTTTTTAATTTCTACCACAATTGTGGAT
Organism: Primulina tabacum; assembly: GCF_025594145.1. Taxonomy (NCBI): domain Eukaryota; kingdom Viridiplantae; phylum Streptophyta; class Magnoliopsida; order Lamiales; family Gesneriaceae; genus Primulina; species Primulina tabacum. The sequence goes on from NC_134554.1 coordinate 44,588,139, forward strand.
ATACCTGTAATGGAGAAATTGTAACTTCATTAGTACTAACCTTAGATTTACCCTTGTCAGTATTAGGTCTAAGGTTGATCTTTCCCTCTTCAATCCCCAAGGTGAAGGGTTGACTTGAAGACTCGAGATAAGGATACGAAGTCTCAATTTTTGTTTCAACCGAATCATCTAGAGATGATCCCGACTTAACACTTGTGCTAGGGGTATTTGAATCATCTGCTCCAGGTATATAGTCCTGTACTCGAAAACTCTCTATTTGGGAAACCAGTGGCTTCTCAATGCCTTGCAGGATATGCCTTTGTATTGCAGACCATAACTGAGTATAAGCCTGTAAATATCCTGTAATTCGATCGGAGACAATTCTTTTATATTGTAGTCTTCCTGCAACTTCTACATTTAAGGCCAACTTGTTGAACTCGGTTTGAAGCATTTCCAGTTGTTTCCTCAAATGCCTCGTCATTTTCATGTTGGCATTGATATCACCGTTGTCCATCTTTTGTTAAAAAATCTGCAAGAATATTTTCATGAGATTTTATAATCACAATATCAAAAATATAATTTTAACATAGAGCTTGTCATCTTAATAATCTAGCTTTCTCCGGTTTAGATTCTATTCTATTCCTTAAGAAAGCTTTCACCTGTGTGTTATCAACCTTTAAAGTAAATTTCTTTGCAAGTAAAAACAATGGCCATTTTTCAAAAGTTCTTTTTACTGTATAGAATTCTTTTTCGTTGATATGCCATCTTATGACTTCTGCATCCGAGAAAAGTCCACAACAATATCTGCATGGCTGTTCTCACTCTGGTGTGAGATTGGTTAACACTGCCGCCCACCAATGATCAGTAGCATCTGTATATAATACCATATCATCTTCATCCCGAGGAATAGCCATTTTCGGAAGATTTTTACAAATCTCCTTTAGTTGACTAAGTCCTTGTGTTTGTTCTTTCGTCCATATAAATTTTGCATCTTTTTTCAGCAATGGACTGAACAGTTTCCTATGTTTTGCTAGCTTTTTAATAAACATCCCAGCAAAATTAACAACTCCTAGAAAACTCCGAAGTTGTTTCTTTTCTTTTAACTCGTTTGGAAAATTTTGCTTTTTTTCTACTATATGATCCTGCAAAATTATTCCTGACTCATCGATTTCTATTCCGAGGAATTCAATATTTCTTGTGGCAATGACTGCTTTCTTTTTTGATAGAACCAGTCCTTCTTTTTTGCAAAAATTAGAAAAGATTTCTAAATGCTTGATATGTTCCTCTAGATTTTTAGATGCAATTAAAACATCATCAATATAGACAAACATAAGTTTGAAATAATCTTTACATCAGCCCATCGGAACGACACCCAAAAGAATTATTCTACTATAAAAAAGGAAATTTTGGGCATTGTTTTAGGGCTTTTTTTAAAAATATTATAAATTAAAAAAATCATTATAAATATGTTTTAAAATGAAAAGATTTACAAAACTAGTACAATGCGCACTTCACTGCACCGGATTAAGACATATTTAAAAAAAATAAAAAAATAAAAAAAGAAAAGGGAGTGGGGCACGGATTCAAAGAATCCGTGACAGACTGTCACGGATTCTTTGAATCCGTGTCCACTCTGTGTTTTTCCCACTTTAAATACAAATGCTCCTCTCCTTCAAATCGTACCCTTTCCTCCTTTCATTTAATCCGAAAATATTTCTTCTTGGTAATCATTCTCGCATTCATCCGATTCATATGCGCAAAATCCATCTTTTCTAATTCGATCTTGTATTAATATTATTTGTTGATTTTATCATCCTTTTCATTTGAAGATATATAAAGAGGTAATGTTTAATTTCGTTGATAATATTATAATTATATATTAAGAATTAATATTTTGTTTTGTGTAATTTTTTTGATAATACTTGTCATTTATTTAAGATATTAGCACCGTTCGTTGATATTGTTACAAGTTCCGTATAATTACGTCGGAGAAGGTAATTTAATTAATTTTTTTAATATTTTGTTTGTATTATTTATATTATATTAATGTAATTATAATTTTGTTCATTAACATTACATGATTAAGTATAATTTAGTTAAATATTATATTTTTAATATTAATCGCGATATTAAAAAATAGTTGGAATATTAAAAAAATAATAAATATGATATTGTGATTTTTGAAATATTTCAAGGTTAATATTTTTAATATAAGAATGAGTTAATATTATTGTACTTAATACTAATGAAATTATAAAGTATTTTGTTATGTTTTTTTAAAAAATTTATATATGAAATAGTGTTTAGTTACTCTATAACTTTGGGCACTTTAATATAATTTATGTAATATTATAAAAATGTTTATGTTAATGCAAAGTAATATAAGAAATTGATAATTCTAATTAAAATATTTTTATCCAACTATATATTTTGAAATAACTTACTTAAAAGTTTAATATAAGTAAATTATATTAATTTTTATTGTCAAATTAATTTGTGTGGTTATATACAAAAAAATTTTGAAAATTATGTAATAAAATTGCACCGAGTATTTGGTGAATTCATCAGTCCTTCAGCTCAAGTTTTCGGCATTCTTCTTGCGCAGCTCTTTATTTTTCTTCACTCCGTGGTATTTTTTGTTAGTTATAAAGAATCCGTGATTCTCTTCCCTTTATAATTTGTAATATTCAAGCTTGGTGAACGGTACGGTTTAAGATTTCTTATGTTTATGGACTATTTGGTTAATTTTACGTATAGTTTAGATGTTAAGAATTTGGATTTATGATTTATGGTATTGTTGATTATAGATGGTGTGTAGTCACTAGTGTAGCGTCGTTGTGATTTAATTCATTATCATTTGTATGTTGAGCCAATTGGTATGAGGCCAATTGTAGTTGTTAGATAAGACATAGTGGTGCAACTTTCTTGTTGATAGTGTTGCCTAATTATGAGGAGAAGCGACGTTGCGATTCGATTTAGTTGCAAAGAGTATATTGTTGGCTACAGAGGAGAGTGCACCCGTGGTGATTGGACAGAAGAGTCAGTGCACCCGCACTGGAAAAGAGACCGCACCTGCGGTGTTTGGGCAGAACCTTCAGCGCACCCGCGGTCTGTTGAGCAGCGCACCCGCGGTCGTCGCCTTTGGATTTTCGGAAGTAGTACAGATTGCTTAGCGCACCCGCGGTATGAACTGTAGCGTACACGCGATCGTGAACAGTAAAGTCATGTTTTCGAGATTTAAGTGATTAAATACAAGAGTTTGCCTCATTTTCACTCATTTCCACCCATTTTTCTCGGTTATTCATCTCAAGGGAGACCTAGGATTCTCAATTTCTTTCTTTCCTTCCTTTGATTCAAGCTTCTTGTTGGGTATTTGAAGTGAGAACAAGATCATTGTGGGTTCAAGGAGCTAAGGTAAGCTTGTGGTTTAGTTATTCTTGGATTATGGTGTTGGAGAAATTATGGGATTCATTATTGTGTTGGTTTTATGGGTTTTATGGTATGGTTGTTTGATTATTGGGTTGTTGATGGTGCAATACATGGTTTATTGTTGTAGGTTTTGTACCAAGAGATTAGATTCAAGCTTTCTAGTGGTTGCAAGTGGAATTCATTCCTTGTGCTCACATGAAGTATATGTATTGTATTTCAATGGTTTTAACACGCTATTCCCTTCCATTTGATTCATGTTATGTATAGAACATACTTTGTTGTATATGAGAGGCATTTTTATGTCTCAATTATGTAAAAAAGAATGCAAAGGAAAGAGTATGCAAAGTGTTTGTTTTAATGTCCAAGAGAGAGTTCAAATTGATTTATTGGATTGATATAGAGATATTCAGATATTGCATGCAATTAGTTGATCAACGACCATAGGCTTACATCCCAACAGAGTAATCGATTTATATCGATGGGATATAGGTACAGAGACAGAGATACTATTGAAATATCAATCTATCAGAGAAAGGAGTAATACCATCGTTATGTTAATGTTCTACTATATTATTCATGTTTAAAGAGTTAAATGATATTTAATGATTTCAAAGCCATGTTTTACAGAGTATGATATGTATACATTGTTATGTAAGAGTTTCACTTGCTGAGTTTTATACTCATTTCAGTTATTTCATGTGATGCAGATAAGAGTGATGGGCCAGGACGTTGATTGGAGCTGAGGTCATATGCATAGAAGATGGAAGGAAGAAGGCTATTTTGTTAGCATTGTTGGACATGATCAAAATGATATTTTGTATTTTGATGCAACACTTATTTGATCATGTTTATACTTTTGATTGTTTATATTGAAAATGTGTTTATGTCAAGAAATTTTAAATCCTTCCTCCCTTCAAATAAATTTTAGAAAAATTCCGCTGTTATTTTAGAAATCGGTCAGAGGTGTTACATTTAGTGGTATCAGAGCAACGTTCTTCGGACCAATGCATATGATTTTGTCTACTTTCAACAGTCCGTGTATGTCTTCTTCTACATTTATTATTTGTATTGGTTGATATGTATTATGTGAGCACATTGTAGGAGTTAATGCCTCCTAAGAGAAAGGCTTCAGAGGGTGAGGATAGCTCCTCATCGAGAGTTGTCGACGAGATCGGCAAATTACTGAAAGAGCAAGCCAAGGTTCACAGTGAACAGATTCAGCAGTTGCTCCGTTTGCAAGGTACAGGTCAAGGTAGAGGACAAGGGAGAGGCCAAGTGGTTCAAGCGGTTGGGACTGATGGAATCTTTACTGCTTTTAAGAGGAAGGATCCGCCTGAGTTTGCAGGAAGCACTGATCCTTTGGTGGCTGTAGAGTGGATTATAGCACTTGAGGCGATATTTGATCATCTCAGGTATGAAGACAAGGACAGAGTTGGTTGTGCAGTATTCATGCTAGTTAAAGCTGCACGTATTTGGTGGAATGCTACCAAGGTAAGTTTTGATGTTCCGGCATTGAAGTGGCAAGATTTTACGGATCTTTTCTACGACAAGTATTTCCCGGATGCACTTCGAGCTCGGAAGGTGACTGAGTTTTTAGAGCTTCATCAAGGAAGTATGAATGTTGACGAGTACATTTTGAAGTTTGAGGAAGGATGTTTGTTTGTCCCATATATTGCCTCCAATGACAAAGACAAGGGTGCTCATTTCATTAGAGGACTTCGAGCAGAAATCAAGAGGGACATCAATATGTCTAAGGCGGTGACATTTAAAGAGATTGTGGCTAAGGCTTTGCTAGCCGAGCAAGATGAGAAAAATATCGCTAGAGAGAGACAGGCGAGGCAACATGCTATTGCTCAAAGAGGTCAAGGTTCGAGCCAATGAGGGAGAGGCAATTTCAAGGGGAAAGGCAAGATAGAGCCGAGTTCTAAAGCACCGACAGTTCCATTTGATCCTGAGAAGCCGTTGTGTCCCAAGTGTAGTAGGCATCATAGGGGAGAGTGCAGATTTGGTACTCACACTTGCTACCGATGTGGCACTGCAGGCCATATCGCCAAGAACTGTCCGAGAGGATCGAGTAAAGAGAAGGTGCAGGGTCGCATCTTCACCATGACGAAGGAAGGTATAAACCATGATTCTTCTGTGATTTCTAGCACTATTTTAATTTCAGGCAGAGTAGCTACGACATTGATTGATATAGGTGCTACTCATTCTTTTATGTCTGAACTATTTTTGAGATCTTTGGGTTTAGTTCCTTCTATTCTTCCCCTCCAGTTTAATGTTGTATTGCCTTATGTGGATGTGTTATGCCCGACGTCTATTGTGTATGAAAGAGGATCGGTTTTATGGTATTCAAATGCGCAACGGAAGTTCAAAATTGTTTTCAAGGCATGAAAACCGAAATTTAAAAGAAAAATTTGAACACCTCATGTGCTAGCATGTAACATATACAAAACACAAACTATGACATTCATAGGGTGTTATGAAATTTTACCTATCAATCTCTTGAGATTGATGTTTGGCACCAACTTAGTTGTCAAGCAACTAAGCTCTTCAAAGGCAAGACAATCTACAAGCCTCATTGGACTCCTTTCTTCAAAATCAAGCCCACCACCAAACTTAAAAATTCCACCTTACACTTGCACTAGAAAATGTAGGGCATTTTTCTCTTGAGAAGTAAGTGTTTTCTCCAACAATTGAAGAACAAAATTGAAGAGAAAAAAAATGAGGAGAGTTATCCTCAAAAATTTCGGCCAACTATGTGTGTAGGAGGGAAGGAAAGACTTTTTCTTGGTCCTTGAAAAGTAGAGAGACCACCTTTAGCATGCCATGCAATTTTTTAATAAAAAGCATTCCCCAACTCTTCACCTCCCTAGCATGCAATGTGACTTGGGCTTGTAACAATTACAAGGCCCATGTACTTTATTTAAATGTCTCAAACACATTTGAGTCTATTTAAATCTTTACTTGATTTTACTCAAGCCCATTAGTTTAATAATTATTTCTAATTCGGCTCCACAAGGCCCAATGTTATTTAATTAATCAAACACTTGAATTAATATAATTATTTGGACTCTACTAGGTCCACTAGTGTTTAATTAATTAAACACTTGAATTAATTTAATTTAGTCCATAATAATGTTTATGAAAATCACAATTTTCAAATACATTATTTATTTGGCCAACTTTTAATTAAGGAACACTTCCACAAATTAAAAATTACATTTCTCTCATAGAAGTCATACTTCTATTTTTCCTTACGCTTATAAACTCCTTTATAAGCCGTTCAACACATTGAACTATTTTACTTCTCAACGAGATCTAGAAAACTAGTACTTGTGTGGCCCTCAATGGTTCATTGATACCACTAGCCGTGGGTTCACATCTCCATGTGATTCGGACTAAACATGTCCTTATTTGAGCATACCTGATGCGAAACCTCGTACGAATGAGAAGCAAACACGATTATCGAAATCGCACCCTCGACTCAATAACAAACAAGGATAGATTTGTTGTCCCGATCTTTTGAAACAAGTAACGGTTTGTGATATTCACCTCTAAGTTATTAAAACTTAGCAACAAATATCAACGATAAAACAATTGAATTTCAAATGAACCTTCAAAGATCTTGTTTTGACAATCCGAGCGAAAAACAATCGACAAACGCCACAAAGATGCAATCTTTGATAAGTTTGATTTGATTTTTAAGACAAAGTTTTTGCCTTGTAAAGTTGAGAGAATTCTCAAGAACTTTGATATATCATTCAATTATTTCGTTCAACCTTGATACAATGCATATAAATACAATAAAATAACAAGAAAGTTGTGTGAAAAGCTTAAATAAGATAACTAGCAAATTTGACACGGAAGTGCGCGCGGTGGCGCGCAGCATACTGCCTTATTTTCTTCCTTGGGCGCGCGGTAGCGCCGGATCATGCGCGGGGGCGCGCGCTATACTGCCTTCATGCAACACCCGGCGCGCGCGCCATGCGCGCGGCCGCGCAAAATGTGGCGCGGGTGCGCGTCACCTGCTACCCATTTGCGCGCGGTTGCACGAGATCCTGTGCTGGTGCGCGCATGCTGCTGTCCTCATGGTCATTTAACACTTGAATAACATTCCAAACACTTCCATTGTTGTGTCCATGTTTCCCAAGCTCTTTTATTTTAAACATCCAACTTGTAGGTCCTTTTTGGTAGCTCATCATGAATCCTTGAAGTGCTTCTTTAAACTTCTTGCTACGTCCCCTCGTTATAGGTCCTTCGGGCAACTCCAATGACTCCCATGTTTTTTTTTTTGTACTTGATCAACCACGTTTGCATCATTCTCCCCTTCTTGAAAAGGATTTGTCCTCAAATCTTGATCATCTCCTACATCAAACAAGGAAAGATCACAAACATTAAAAGTAGCACTAACATTGTACTCACGTGTGGTAGATCTAATTTGTAGGCATTGTCATTGATCTTTTCAATCACTTGAAATGGTCCATCACCCCTAGGTAAGAGCTTCGAACGTCGTTTTTCTGGAAATCTTTCCTTCCTCAAGTGCAACCACACCCAATCTCCCTTTTCAAAAACCATCTTTTTCCTCCCCTTATTGGCTTGCTTCGTGTATTGTAAATTCTTCTTCTCGATGTTATCCTTGACCTTCTCATGCAAACTTTTAACGAATTCAGCTTTCTTTTTGCCATCCATGTTCAACCTTTCACTCACAGGCAAAGACATCAAATCCAAAGGAGTTAAAGGATTAATATCATAAATAATCTCAAATGGTGAATAATTCGTAGTAGAATGCACGCTACGGTTATAAGAAAACTCAACAAATGACAAACATTCTTCCCAATTTTTCAAGTTCTTTTTGAGTATAGCACGCAAAAGTGTTCCTAGAGTTCTATTAACAACTTCCGTTTGTCCATCCGTTTGTGGATGACATGTAGTAGAAAACATCAGTTTAGTGCCAAGTTTAGCCCACAAAGTTTTCCAAAAGTAACACAAAAATTTAACATCACGGTCAGTTACAATTGTCCTAGGCATACCATGCAACCTAACGACTTCCTTAAAGAACGAATCCGCAATGTTTGATGCATCATCAGTTTTTTTACAAGCAATAAAATGTGCCATCTTAGAAAATCTATCAACAACAACAAATATCGAACTCTCCCCTTCTTAGTCCTCGGCAAACCTAAAACAAAATCCATAGAAATATCAATCCAAGGTTCACTAGGAACAGGAAGTGGTGTATACAAGCCATGTGGTTGTGTTCTAGACTTTGCTTGTCTACAAGTAATGCATTTTTCACAAACACGTTCAACATCACGTTTCATATGTGGCCAATAAAAATGCTCATGCAAACAACTCAAAGTTTTAGCCACACCAAAGTGCCCCATCAAACCACCACCATGTGCCCCCCTCACAAATAATTCACGAATCGATGACTTAGGAATGCACAATCTATCTTCTCTAAACAAAAAACCATTATGCAAATAAAATTTATCATGTGGACCATGCATACATGTTTCAAATATCTCCTTAAAATCCTCATCCAACAAATATAACTCTTTCACATGCTCAAATCCCAAGATTTTCGAATCCAAGGTAGAGATTAGTACGTACCTCCATGATAGTGCGTCGGCCACTACATTATCCTTACCTTGTTTGTATTTGATTATGTAGGGAAATGTCCCTATGAATGCCACCCACTTGGCATGCCGCTTGTTCAGTTTCTGTTGTCCCCTAAGGTACTTTAGAGACTCATGATCGGTATGGATCACAAACTCCTTAGGCCTCAAGTAGTGTTGCCACATCTCCAAAGTCCTCACAAGCGCGTACAACTCCTTGTCATACGTTGGATAGTTCAGCGCTGCTCCATTGAGTTTCTCACTAAAGTACGCGACTGGTCGTCCTCCTTGCATCAAAACACCACCAATACCTACACCTGAAGCATCATATTCAATTTCAAAAGTATTAGAAAAATCAGGCAAAACAAGTAAAGGCGCATTAATTAATTTTTGTTTAATAATATTAAAAGACTTCTCTTGCTTCTCGTCCCAATGAAATGGAACGTTCTTCTTAATCACTGCCGTCATCGGTGCAGCCAGTGTGCTAAAATCTTTTACAAACCTCCTATAGAAGCTTGCAAGACCATGAAAGCTTCGAACTTGACTAACATTAGCAGGTGTTGGCCAATCTCGAATAGCACTTACCTTATCTTCATCCACTTGTATCCCCTGTGAACTTACCACAAAACCAAGAAAAACAAGCTTGCTTGTACAAAAAGCACATTTCTTAAGATTAGCATATAATTGTTCATCCCTAAGTGTTATCAGTACAAGTCTTAAATGTTTAACATGCTCATCCAAATCTTTGCTATACACAAGAATATCATCAAAATAAACCACAACAAATTTTCCTATGTAAGCACGCAAAACATGATTCATCAACCTCATAAAGGTACTAGGAGCATTAGTTAAGCCAAAAGGCATGACCATCCACTCATATAACCCATATTTGGTTTTAAATGCCGTTTTCCACTCATCACCTTCCCCCATTCTAATTTGATGATAACCACTTTTTAAATCAATCTTACTAAAAATACATGCACCATGCAACTCATCTAACATATCATCTAGTCTAGGTATGGGATGCCTATACTTGATGGTTATATTATTGATTGCCCTACAATCCACACACATACGCCATGAACCATCTTTCTTAGGAACTAATAAAACAGGTACAACACAAGGAGACATGGACTCACGCACAAAACCCCTATCTAACAACTCACTTACCAGCCGTTGAAGCTCCTTAGTCTCCTCCGGATTGCTTCTATAAGCTGGACGATTTGGCAATGCACTTCCGGGCACAAAATCAATTTGGTGCTCAATCCCCCTCAATGGTGGTATTCCTTGAGGTAGTTCCTCCGGAAATATATCATCAAACTCCTGCAAAAGGGAAACAACAATGCTCGGAAGATTTCTGGCTATATCACTTGTGTTAAAGAGAATCTCTTTGTACAGAATCAACACAAGTGTATCATGTGTGTGCAACAATTGTTTCATATCACTCTTTTGGGCCATATATATTTTCTTTTTAGCCTCTTTCCTCTCATTTTCTTTTTCCTCATTTTTCTTTTGTATGGCTATCTCAGATTTTTTATCACTTTTGTTTTTAGCCATTTCATTTTTCTTTTCAAAGGCCATCTCACTTTTTAATTCACTCTTTCTTTCGGCCTCATCCCTTTTTTTCTTTTCTCGTTGGTCCTCCATTATTTGTTTTGGGGACAAAGGAAGTAAAACAATGGCTTCTTTCTTGAGTACAAAAGAATATCTATTTTTAAACCCATCATGTGTCACTTGTCTATCATATTGCCATGGTCTCCCTAACAAAATATGACAAGCATGCATTGGTACCACATCACATAACACCTCATCAATATACTTCCCAATCGAAAACGCAACCAAGACTTGTTTGTTCACTTTCACTTCAGCACAGTCATTCAACCACTGTAGCTTATATTGTTGAGGATGTTTCAAAGTAGGCAAGCTCAATTTTTCAACTATCTCAAGACTAGCAACATTGGTACAACTTCTTCCATCTATAATAAGATTGCAAACCTTGCCATTGACAAAACACCTAGTATGGAATAAGTTTTCCCTTTGGTTTGTTTCTTCTTCTTTGACTTGCGTATTCATTATACGCCTAGTCACTAACGCTTCACCCACAACTGCCTCATATCCCTCATCAGGATCCTCTAATGCAGGCATCTCATCTTCACCCTCTCCATCATCTCCCTCACTATGAGATTCATACTCCCCATAATTATTCAACACCATCACCCTTTTATTGGGACATTGGCTAGCAATATGTCCAACTCCTTGACACCCAAAACATTTAATATCTCTAGAACGATTAATAGGAGTTTCAGGTTTACCTTGCATTCCCTGCTTAGGCGCCTCCTGTTTAATGTCAACTTTGGGCTTGACCACTACCTTGCTTTCTTCACGTTTAACAACGTTGGAACGCCAAGGTGTTGATGTATTCCCAGCTTGTGTGGTACGGCCAACTCCTCTCCTCTTGAGTTGTTGCTCCACTTTTATCTCCATCTGCACCATTTCATCTAGATCCAAGTAATGTCTAAGCTCCACTTGGTCTTGAATTTCCCTGTTCAAACCACACATAAAACGAGCCATAGTAGCCTCACTATCCTCATCTATGTTTGCTCTAATCATGACTACTTCCAACTCTTTATAGTAGTCCTCAACACTCTTCACACCCTGTCTCAAGGTTTGTAACTTCTTAAACATTTCTCTATAGTAGTAATTTGGTACAAACCTCTTCCTCATTACGCTCTTCATTTCAGCCCAAGTTTCTATAGGTCGCTCATTGCATCTTCTTTTAGTGGTCACTAATTGATCCCACCAAATAAGTGCATAATCAACAAATTCAACCACGGCCAACCTAACCTTTTTGAGTTCAGAATAATGGTGACAATCAAAAACAAATTCAACTCGCTTTTCCCATTCTAAATAAGCTTCAGGGTCTGACTTACCATGGAACGACGGAATTTTCATTTTAATGCTACCTATGTTACTATCTTCCTTATTCCCATCATTGTACCTACCCCGTACGGCTTCTCTTCTTCCTCTACCAAATCCTCCTCTACTTCGTCCGCTCCTACCCCAGTTCTCATTTTGACTTTCCTCTTCTACACCCAAATCATAATCATCCTCTTCTTTAACTGTACCCAAACCTTTAGGCTTAGATTTATTTTCACTAGTGCTAACCTCAAGCCTATCCAACCTCTCATATAAAGGATCCAACTCAGCCCTCATCATTCTACTAAAATACCCATATAACGCCTCCATTTGAACCTTAGACAACCCCTGATTCGAACTTTCTCCTACTTCCCTCTCCATTTTACTTTTAGATTTTGTACCTGCAAGAAAATGTTAGTAGAAATAAAAGATTTACCTTACCCAAATTCTCACGATCACTCCAAAGAAATAACACTCGCACTCAAATATTTTTCACTTGAATTTGATAGTTCTTTCAAAGATGTGATCAATCTTTACATATATATTTTTTTATCAAACTAACAAGATTCAACTTGTGAACACTTGCAACTGTCTCACTTGGATTGCACAAAAACAAGAACGATAGAATAACACAGAACAAATTTTTCGAGAATTTTGGATTATCAAATAACAAAGGATGATAGAAATAACGCAGATCGAACAAAGGATAACACAAAACTGAAATAGAACGAATTTTTGTTTTTGTTTTTGGTAGATATGACAATAGAAACAAAAGGATAACACAGATCTGATAACAGAACGGATTTTAAGCAGATCTGAAAATAGAAACAAAAGGATAACACAGATCAGATAACAGAACGGATATTTTTTTTATTTTTAGACAGATCTGAAAATAACAACAACAACAATAACTTACTTGAATTCAATGAGCCAAAGCTCTGATACCAAATGATGCGAAACCTCGTACGAATGAGAAGCAAACACGATTATCGAAATCGCACCCTCGACTCAATAACAAACAAGGATCGATTTGTTGTCCCGATCTTTTGAAACAAGTAACGGTTTGTCATATTCACCTCTAAGTTATTAAAACTTAGCAACAAATATCAACGATAAAACAATTGAATTTCAAACGAACCTTCAAAGATCTTGTTTTGACAATCCGAGCGAAAAAAAATCGACAAACGCCACAAAGATGCAATCTTTGATAAGTTTGATTTGATTTTTAAGACAAAGTTTTTGCCTTGTAAAGTTAAGAGAATTCTCAAGAACTTTGATATATCATTCAATTATTTCGTTCAACCTTGATACAATGCATATAAATACAATAAAATAACAAGAAAGTTGTGTGAAAGGCTTAAATAAGATAACTAGCAAATTTGACACGGAAGTGCGCGCGGTGGCCCGAGATCTCGCGCTGGGGCGCGCAACATACTGCCTTATTTTCTTTCCTGGGCACGCGGTAGCGCCGGATCATGCGCGGGGGCGCGCGCTATACTGCCTTCATGCAACACCCGGCGCGCGGCCGCGCCGGAACTCGCTCGGTGGCGCGCGCGCCATGCGCGCGGCCGCGCAAAATGTGGCGCGGGTGCGCGTCACCTGCTGCCCATTTGCACGCGGTTGCACGAGATCCTGTGCTGGTCGCGCATGCTGCTGTCCTCATGGTCATTTAACACTTGAATAACATTCCAAACACTTCCATTGTTGTGTCCATGTTCCCCAAGCTCTTTTATTTTAGACATCCAACTTCTAGGTCCTTTTTGGTAGCTCATCATGAATCCTTGAAGTGCTTCTTTAAACTTCTTGCTACGTCCCCTCGTTATAGGTCCTTCGGGCAACTCCAACGACTCCCATGTTTTTTTTGTTGCTTGATCAACCACGTTTGCAACAATACCCCAATTGCTCCATTCCTACTTATCAACTCCTTGATAACAAGAACGTCAGAACTCAAGTCTGATAGTACCCAACCAATCATGTTAAACGCCTAGCAGCATCGCTTACATGATTCCCTAGGTATCAAATGATAGTGCCTGCAAGAACCGTTCAATTATGGTTAGCGTACAGTACGGTCCCTTCAACTCATATATCCCAACCGATTCGACAACCATTGGTATATCGAGAGCTGTCAATGAATTGATACTATGTGTCATGTTGTAGTTGCATCGATGGTGTAATCTATGAAACCCCTTTCATAATTACCTCCATACTCTGATCAGAGATTTCAAACTACATACACATGATATTACATAGGATATCCATACCCGAGGGTAAGCGGTGAATCCCCGACTACAATGCATCGACACCTATATGTTTCGACAGAACACCCAACCTTGCCACCTGATGACCCCTTGAGAGTCGGTAAACAGGTCAAAGTGTGGTGCTAGCACATAGAGTCTCAATGTTGTCCCGGGTCATAAGGACTAATGGTGTACAACCATAAACTAGGACGTTTCCACTCGATAAGTGAGAACTACTTGGAAAGTCCTTTATGGAGGGTTGTTCAGTGCACTCTACAAGGAGCACCTATCTGCATGCTCGGACATCACATGGTACTCACATCGCAGATACTAGTCTCGAACTCGAGCGGCCTATATCCTTCTTAGCGGCGGCTGAATCGACTAGGAACTGTTTAGAATATACAGTATTCCAATTATGAGTTTCATGATACTCATCATATGAACATCTTATATTCTTTATACTATTTGTATATTCAAGGGCTTTATCTATGCAACTAGCATGGGTATACAGATAAAGAAGTGCCAAAACAATAATTTCAAATATTATTAAAATAAAGATTGTTCATACATAGAGTTTAAACATGAACCCTCGGCCAACACTTGGCTCAACGGGCACCTACTCTAACAATCTCCCACTTGCACTAGAGCCAACTACACATATGCTTCAAACCCATCGATTCGCGATGCTTCTCGAATAATGGTCCAGGTAAAGGCTTAGTTAGTGGATAAGCAACATTATCTGCGGAGCCGACTTTGTCAATCGAGACATCTCCTCTTTCCACACTCTCGGAGGATGTGGTACTTTCTCAATACATGTTTGGACTTCTGATGAGACCTTGGCTCCTTTGCTTGAGCAATGGCTCCCGTGTTGTCACAAAACACCAGGACAGAAGCAACTCCATTAGGAATGACGCCCAACTCTTGGACGAAATTCCTTATCCAAACAGTCTCCTTTGCTGCAGCTGATGCAACAATTTATTCTGCCTCAGTGGTGGAATCCGCTGTACTGTCTTGCTTGGAACTCTTCCAAGAGACAGCAACACCATTGAGCATGAATATAAATCCAGAGGTTGACTTCGAGTCATCGATATCGCTTTGGAAGCTAGAGTCGGTATAGCCTTCCAATTTAAGTTCTCCACCCCCATAGACCAAGAACAATTTATTGGTCCTTCTCAAATACTTGAGGATGTCTTTCACAGCATTCCAATGTGGAAGACCGGGGTTCGATTGATATCTACTCACTACACTTAGTGCGAAAGCCACGTCAGGACGTGAAGATACCATCCCATACATGATGCTACCAATCGCAGATGCATACGGAATGCGTGTCATCGCCTCTATCTCTGCATCAGTCTTGGGAGACATAGACTTGGATAGGGACACGCCATGACACATTGGTAGATGTCCTCTCTTGGACTCATCCATCGAGAACCTCTTCACGATGGTATCAATGTATGTGGACTGGGTGAGACCAAGCAATCTTCTTGATCTATCTCTATAGATCTGTATTCCCAATACAAAAGATGTTTCATCCAAGTCCTGCATCGAGAACTTACTCGCTAACCATATCTTAGTTGATTGCAACATTCCTACATCATTCCCAATGAGTAGAATGTCATCAACATAAAGCACCAGGAATGTCACAGCACTCCCACTGACCTTCTTATACACACAGGGTTCCTCAGGATTCTTAGTAAAACCAAACTCTTTGATTGTACTGTCGAATCTAAGGTTCCAACTCCTAGATGTCTGCTTTAGACCATAAATAGATCTTTGAAGTTTGCATACCATATGCTCACTTCCGACGGATGTAAACCCTTCAGGTTGAGACATGTAAATCTCCTCCTTAATATCCCCATTAATAAAGGATGTCTTGACATCCATATGCCATATCTCATAGTCATACCATTCAGCTATGGCTAGAAATATCCTTATGGACTTGAACATTGCAACTGGAGAAAAGATTTCCTCAAAGTCAACTCCTTGTCTTTGAGTATATCCTTTTGCTACCAATCGCGCTTTGAAGGTCAATACCTTCCCATCCGCCCCAAGTTTCCTATTGTAAATCCATTTACACCTTATGGGAACAATTCACTCAGGTGGATCCACGAGATTCCACACTTGGTTCGAATGCATGGAATTCATATCAGATTCCATTGCTTCAAGCCACTTGGATGAATCGGCATCAGATAACGCTTCCTTGAAGGTCCTTGGATCACATCCATGGTTAGGCTCATCATGGCGTTCTTCAAGAAGCAGACCATACCTCATAGGTGGTCTCGAGACTCTCTCCGATCTTCTAGGAGCTTGTATCTCCTCTCTTGGCTCTTCGGGTGTGGGTTCTATAATTGTGAGTGTCTCTCGAACCTCTTCGAGTTCTATCATCTCCCATTTTATATCCAATAGAAATTCCTTTTCCAAAAAGGTTGCATTCCTAGAAACAAACACTTTTGTTTCTTGGGGATGATAGAAGAAGTATCCAACCGAATTCTTTGGATATCCTACAAAGTAACATAAAATGGATCGACTATCCAATTTATCTCCCACTACCTGCTTCACATAAGCAGGGCACCCCCATATTCTAAGATAATAATATTTGGGTGGCTTACCAATCCATATCTCATATGGTGTCTTATCAACTGCCTTTGTATGGAAATTGTTCAACAACAGTGCCGCTGTCTCAAGCGCTTATCCCCAAAAGGATGGCGGCAACTCCGTGAACCCCATCATAGACCGAACCATGTCCATCAAAGTCCGGTTACGACGCTCCGAAACACCATTCAACTGTGATGTAGCGGGCGGAGTCCACTGCGAGAGAATCCCATTCTCCCTAAGATACTCTTGGAACTCGGCACTCAAGTACTCACCACCTCGATCCGATCGAAGTGTCTTGATGCTTCGTCCCAACTGCTTCTCTACTTCACATCTGAATTCTTTGAACCTTTCAAAGGCTTCAGACTTGTATTTCATCAAATACACATACCCATACCTCGAAAAGTCATCGGTAAAGGTGATGAAGTAGGCATGTCCATGCTTAGTGGTGATGCTAAGCGGACCGCACACATCGGTATGGATCAAATCCAATAACCCTTTGGCTCGCTCCACATGGCCCTTAAAGGGAATTTTTGTCATCTTTCCTTTTAGACAGGATTCACAAGTCGTGAGAGCATTAATATCAGACATATCAAACATGCCCACTCCCACTAGCTTGTTCATCCTTCTTAGGGAAATATGTCCTAATCGAGCATGCCACAATTGTGCCGAATTTAGAGTATCTTGTTTTCGCTTGTTTGTTGTTGTTATTGCTTGGACATTGTTTAGTGGAATATCTTTGTATTTTAAGGTGTAGAGATCGTTTTCAAGTTTTCCAGTACCAATAAAACATTCATTCTTGTAAATGTTGCAAACACCTTTGCTAAATAAACAAAAAAATCCATCTTTATCAAGCATAGAAATGGAAATAATGTTTTTCACCAAATCTGGTACAAATAAAACATCTCTCAAAATTAACTTAAAATCATTGTTCAAAAGCAAGTAAACATCTCCTACAGCCTTGGCAGCAACCCTTGCTCCATTGCCCATCCTCAAGAAGGTCTCACCTTCCCTGAGCTTCCTACTTCTTCCCATCACCTGCAAATCATTACAGAGATGTGAGCCACAGCCGGTATCCAATACCCAAGAAGTAGAGTTAATTGAAATGTTTACTTCAATATAGAACATACCGTTTCCAGAACTCTTCTGGGCAAGATATTCCCTGCAATTAGGCCTCCAATGTCCAGGCTTCTTGCAATGATGACAAATATCAGCAGTCTTGTCAGCCTTCACTAGTATGGCTGTCACAACGGGACTCGGAGTCTGCCTCTTCAAGGGCACGTTCTTCTTGGGACGTTGGAAAGAACGCTTCTTTCCCTTCCCACGTGAATCGGTCTTCGTACCAGATGAAGAACCCACATAAAGAACCGAATTCTCTTTCTTGATGGTGGACTCAAAGGTCACAAGCATGTTCACCAACTCCTCAAGGGTCGGCTCCATCTTGTTCATATTGAAATTCACCACAAAAGGATCAAATGAGCTAGGCAGTGACAAAAGCAACACATCGGTGATCAACTCCGAAGGCAACACCAGATCCATGCCAAAGAGCTTGTCCACGAGCCCAATCATCTTCAGGCCATGCTCATGGACCGGGGCCCCATCTCGCATGCGCAAAGTGATCAGCTCCTTGACGGTAGCATGCCTCAGAGTTCGAGTCTGCTAACCAAAGAGCTCCTTGAGATGCAAATGAATGTCAGCAGCATTCTTTGTATCCTCAAAACGCCTCTGCAGCTCATCATTCATAGAAGCTTGTATATACCACCTGGCTTTCAAGTCATGGTCACACCAATCCTTGTAAGTCTGCAATTCCTCATGAGTGCAGCTAGTCGGAGCCTCAACAGGGGGCGACTCAGTCAGTGTATATGCAATCTTTTCCGAGTTCAAGACGATTTTCAGGTTTCTTAGCCAAGTAATGTAATTAGGTCCGGTTAAAACGTGTTTTTCGAGTATAGCAGACAGCGGATTGCGAATCAAAGACATTGTCAAAAATTGTACTGAAAAGTAAACAGATAAATATTAATGACTATTTTAAAATATTTAATAAGATATAAAGTATGGACTTTTACTTTATAAATTTTCGCTCCCACTGTTTTGACATTTTCACTACCCTCTAGTGAAAACGGGAAACTCCTTTCCTCAGTAGGTACGCAAGGTCCAATTAGCAAATTATGATCTCGAATAATATCAGCCAATCACAATTCCTAAAAGGTAGTTTCCAATTGCATCACCATGCAACCCTCTACGTAAACTTTTGTCTCACGTTTGATTAGGACCCAATAATATGACGTCGTTCATCTTTACGTGTCAAGCCTTACCCATCGATGTTGAACCATAATGGACGGTCGCCATGAGTTCCCTCAATAATATGAGCCGAAATCATGGGAGTTCCACGTAGTTCACATCACCATGTCAATGGATGTCACAGCTTTCCGGCACCCAGGGCCCCCCCAATAATATGAGCCGAGCCCCGAGCACGAGCAGCATTCATCATGCACCCATTGTCGATGGAAGACATGGAAATTATAAACAAATTTATAATTCCCCTTTTCGGGCTTGATATTAATTTTGAATCTTATTCAAAATGAGGGTTTTTAATTTTGAAAGGTCTCATCATTAATTTTATTTAAAAGCTCGCCATGTTTGATCATATGTTTGCCGGATTCATGCAACTATGTTATTATCATAATAATAACGCACATACTCAATATTTATAACATATCATGCATATATTATAAACAGTAAACAAAACAAGGATGATCAATCGCCCCAAAACTAATGGCCCGTGTGAGCTAAACACGGGCCTAGATCCAATCCTAGGGAAATGCAAGGGATGCAAATGCAACTATTACATATGCTTCCAATATTTACATGTCTTCGATCTTCATAATCACCAAGGCCACCATCTTCCAATCTTGATCTTCCACTATAATAATATTTACAAATAAATATCCATGGCAAATAGGGATACATCTCATGGGGGTGGGAACGGTCCATAAACCAAGCTCACTTTAAATTTGATAATTATTACAATCATTCAACACAAAATATCCTAGCATACACCTAGCAAATTGGGCTTGGGCTTTTGAACATCCTTCATGCATAATATCACATATCATACACCATCAATTAATTATCATAATAATTAATTGATCCAATATTATATATCTTGATCAAATCACTAACCGCCACGATTATAAACTAAATTAACAAAGTATACAAACACCTTTGTCTACTTTCTAATTAATTTATTTATAACCGAATTTCTTGTAAATTACCATTTACTATAAATAATTAAAGTCCAACTTAAATTATTTATTTTATGAGATAATATTTGTAACATTTGTAAATTTAAACTTAACGGCCCAAAAAAATCATTTTTCACCAAAACATTTTGGCCCATTTAAATTTCACAAATATATTAGCCATCTAATAGCCCAAGAACTTCAAGGCCCACGACGCTTTGATAATCCAAAACAATTTTGGAAACCCTAGTCGTCATCGCCATCGCCGGATTCCAGCCAACAAGCAAAAAAAATTTTTTTTTTTTAAAGCATGGGGCTGTTCGGGCAGCCCCTTGGGCAGCCCTTGTTGCCCGTTTCGGGCAGCACCTCGGGCAGCCCGAGGTGCCCCAAATGGGCAGCAATTTGCTGCCAAGATTACCCCAAAAAACAGGCCTTGATTTATTGTTTTGGTTGTCTCATGCGGCTAGAAATCGACTTCAATATAATATTATGTAAATGCTACACAAAATAGTACCCTTAGCTCTGATACCACTTGAAAGAGGATCGGTTTTATGGTGTTCAAATGCGCAACGGAAGTTCAAAATTGTTTTCAAGGCATGAAAACCGAAATTTTAAATAAAAATTTGAACACCTCATGTACTAGCATGTAACATATACAAAACACAAACTATGACATTCATAGGGTGTTATGAAATTTTATCTATCAATCTCTTGAGATTGATGTTTGGCACCAACTTAGTTGTCAAGCAACTAAGCTCTTCAAAGGCAAGAAAATCTACAAGCCTCCTTAGACTCCTTTCTTCAAAATCAAGCCCACCACCAAACTTAAAAGATCCACCTTACACTTGCACTAGAAAATGTAGGGCATTTTTCTCTTGAGAAGTAAGTGTTTTCTCCAACAATTGAAGAACAAAATTGGAGAGAAAAAAAATGAGGAGAGTTATCCTCAAAAATTTCGGCCAACTTTGTGTGTAGGAGGGAAGGGAAGACTTTTTCTTGGTTCTTGAAAAAGTAGAGAGACCACCTTTAGCATGCCATGCAATTTTTTAATAAAAAGTATTCCCCAACTCTTCACCTCCCAAGCATGCAATGTGACTTGGGCTTGTAACTATTACAAGGCCCATGGACTTTATTTAAATGTCTCAAACATATTTGAGTCATTTTAAAACTTTACTTGATTTTACTCAAGCTCACTAGTTTAATAATTATTTCTAATTGGGCTCCACAAGGCCCAATGTTATTTAATTAATCCAACACTTGAATTAATATAATTATTTGGACTCTACTAGGTCCACTAGTGTTTAATTAATTCAACACTTGAATTAATTTAATTTAGTCCATAATAATGTTTATGAAAATCACAATTTTCAAATACATTATTTATTTGGCCAACTTTTAATTTAGGAACACTTCCACAAATTAAAAGTTACATTTCTCTCATATAAGTCATACTTCTATTTTTCCTTACGCTTGTAAACTCCTTTATAAGCCGTTCAACACATTGAACTATTTTACTTCTCAACGGGATCTAGAAAGCTAGAACTTGTGTGGCCCTCAATGGTTCATTGATACCACTAGCCGTGGGTTCACATCTCCATGTGATTCGGACTAAACATGTCCTTATTTGAGCATACCCCAATTGCTCCATTCTTATTTATCAACTCCTTGATAACAAGAACGTCAGAACTCAAGTCTGATAGTACCCAACCAATCATGTTACGCCTAGCAGCATCGCTTACATGATTCCCTAGGTATCAAATGAAAGTGCCTGCAAGAACCATTCAATTATGGTTAGCGTACAGTACGATCCCTTCAACTCATATATCCCGACCAATTCGACAATCATTGGTATATCGAGAGCTGTCAATGAATCGATACTATGTGTCATGTTGTAGTTGCATCGATGGTGTAATCTATGAAACCCCTTTCATAATTGCCACCATACTCTGATCAGAGATTTCAAACTACATACACATGATATCACATAGGATATCCATACCCGAGGGTAAGCGGTGAATCCCCGACTACAATGCATCGACTTCTATTTGTTTCGACAGAACACCCAACCTTGCCACCTGATGACCCCTTGAGAGTCGGTAAACAAGTCAAAGTGTGGTGCTAGCACAAAGAGTCTCAATGTTGTCCCGGGTCATAAGAACCAATGGTGTACAACCATAAACTAGGACGTTTCCACTCGATAAGTGAGAACCACTTGAAAGTCCTTTATGGAGGGTTGTTCAGTGCACTCTACAAGGAGCACCTATCTGCATGCTCGGACATCACAATATCCCCTACCAATGAAACATGGTACTCACATCGCAGATACTAGTCTCGAACTCAAGCGGACTATATCCTTCTTAGCGGCGGCTGAATCGACTAGGAACTGTTTAGAATATACAGTATTCCAAATATGAGTTTCATGATACTCATCATATGAGCATCTCATATTCTTTCTACTATTTGTATATTCAAGGGCTTTATCTATGCAACTGGCATGGGTATACAGATAAAGAAATGCCAAAACAATAATTTCAAATATTATTAAAATAAAGATTGTTCATACATAGAGTTTAAACATGAACCCTTGGCAAACACTTGGCTCGACGGGCACCTACTCTAACAGTGTATGCGTGTTCTGTTAAAATTGATGAGCGAGTGGTTTATGCCGAGTTGATTGTTATTCCGATGGTTGCGTTTGATATTATACTTGGCATGGATTGGCTATCAACTTACCGTGCAGTGATTGATTGCGTTGCCAAGACTGTGAAATTTGCAGATGATGAAAATAAGGAAGGTATGCTCGCCAGTGCAGATACTTCGCTGGTCCTACCTTTTATTTCATGTCTTGAGGCTAAGAAGTTGTTGTGTAGAGGTTGTGATGGGTTTTTGGCTTCGATTGTGGATATGGATAGAATGATGAATTTGAATATTGATGATATTAATGTTGTGAGAGAGTTCCCTGATGTATTTGAGGATGATGTGCCGGGTTTACCGTCGGACAGAGATGTAGAGTTTGTGATCGATTTAGTCCCCGGGACGGTTCCTATTTCTAAAGCTCCGTACAGAATGGCACCGACAGAGATGACAGAGTTGAAGACGCAGTTGCAGGATCTACTGGATAAAGGTTTCATACGGCCGAGTTCTTCGCCTTGGGGAGCTTCGGTTCTTTTTGTCAAGAAGAAAGACGGGTCTTTGCGGCTGTGCATTGACTACAGGGAAATTAACAAACTGACGATTAAGAATAAATATCCGTTGCCACGAATAGATGATCTTTTTGATCAACCGCATGGGGCTACAGTGTTTTCAAAGATTGATCTGCGATCTGGCTATTACAAGTTGAAAGTTAAGGAGTCTGATATCCCTAAGACGGTTTTTCGGACCAGGTATGGTCATTACGAATTTCTTGTGATGTCGTTCGGTCTGACTAATGCTCCTTCAGTATTCATGGATCTTATGAACCGGGTGTTTAAGACGTATTTGGATAGCTTTGTCATTGTTTTCATCGATGATATATTGATTTATTCCAAGACCAGAGAGCTTCATGCAGAGCACCTCAGAGTCGTTGTTCAGTTGTTGAGAGAGAAAAGGCTGTATGCTAAGTTGAAGAAATGTGAGTTCTGGTTGGAGCAGATTTCTTTCTTAGGCCATATTGTCTCGAAGGATGGTATAGCTGTTGATCCAGTAAAAATCGAGGCGATACAGAAGTGGCCTATCCCTACCACTGTATCAGAGGTACGCAGTTTTCTTGGTTTGGCGGGTTATTATCGTCGTTTTATTTCATATTTTTCCGAGATTGCCCTGCCGTTAACCAATCTGACGAGGAAGACTGTGAAGTTTGAGTGGTCCAATGAATGTCAAAGTGGATTTCAAGAGTTGAAAGATAGGTTGACGACAGCTCCGATACTTGCATTGCCCAGTGGTTCAGAGGACTTTGTTGTTTATACTGATGCGTCGAAGAAGGGCCTCGGTGCATTGCTGATGCAACGTGGAAAGGTTATAGCCTATGCTTCTCGTCAGTTGAAGGACTACGAGAAAAACTATCCTACGCATGATCTGGAACTAGCAGCTGTGGTATTCGCCTTGAAAATCTGGAGACACTATTTATATGGCGAAAATTGTGAAATTTTCACGGACCACAAGAGTTTAAGGTACTTGTTTTCTCAGAAAGAACTAAATATGCGTCAGAGACGGTGGTTAGAGCTTGTCAAAGATTATGATGTGACGATTAGTTACCACCCTGGGAAAGCGAATGTTGTAGCGGATGCATTGAGCCGTAAGACAAGTTCTTCTTTGAGTTCTATGATCCCGAAACCGTTGTTGTTAGACTTGCAACGAGAAGAGATAACTTTGGTAGTACTAGGAACCATTGCTCGCTTTTCAGCGTTGATCATTCGGGCTACATTGACGGACAAAATCCGTAGAGAGCAGGCCAATGATGTACAGTTGACAGAGATGAGAGCCAGAGCAGAGGAGAGAGGTAATTCAGAGTATGGGATGAATAAAGATGGTTTGATGACATTCAGAGGCCGTATATGTATTCCTATTGGTGATGATATTCGGCGAGACGTCTTGACAGAGGCACATACCGCGCCATACTCGATACATCCAGGTAGTACCAAGATGTATCAGGATCTTCGTAGACTTTATTGGTGGCCAGATATGAAGAAGGATATTGCCATTTTTATTTCTCAGTGTCTCACTTGTCAGCAGGTGAAAATCGAACACCAGAAACCTGTTGGGACATTGCATTCATTGCCGATTCCTCAATGGAAATGAGAGCTCATTACAATGGACTTCGTGGTTGGTCTTCCCAAAATGCAGAAAGGTTATAACTCTATTTGGGTTATTATTGATCGGTTGACCAAGTCAGCGCATTTTCTTCCAGTCAAGACAACGTATTCCATGAACTAGTATGCCGAAGAATACATAGCAGAGATTTTCAGACATCATTGTGTTCCTGTGTCGATCGTGACCCTAGATTTACTTCAGAGTTTTGGATGAGTTTATATAGAGCCTTGGGTACACGGTTAGCATTCAGTACAACATATCATCCTCAGAGCGACGGTCAATCAGAGAGAGTTATTCAGATTTTAGAGGATATTGTGGGGACCCGGACGCTAATCATCTTCTTACTCATCTTTGGGAGTTAATTATCAATTAAGATAAATATGGTCTAAAAATTTTTCTTTTTTTAAAAATATAAGTGCGGAACGTAATGGAATTTAACTAATATACATCTCAGTATAAAAGTACAATAATGTACAACACTTATTCAAACTAGTCTAAGGTTCAACTACTAAATTTCAAGTATTAAACCAAGTCTACAACAAGTCCGGAATCACCACTCTAACTCATCTTCTCTCATCATCTTCTTGACCCCGATCCTGCCCCACCTGTTGTCATGCACACATACGAAACAAGACAACAGCCGGATACTCCGGTGAGAATAAATCCCAGTATAAAACATGGTAGACATGCATGTACACAATATAAATCATAAAGCATACTATCATGCATAAAATCAATAGCAATAGGTTTCATAGTCTATGGAACTAAATCAAAATAAGCATGCAGTAACAATGGGTTCCATAATCTCTGAAACCAAAATAATATAAACATGCAACTCAATTCAATTCATATCTTGACTCAACTCAACTTTAACTCTAGGGATCTCGGTGTGAATAAGACGTCACTATCTGTCACCTACCCTCCCAATCGGGGTGACTGTACGTCTTATTCCTAGACTTCGGCCCTGTCTGTATCAAATATCTACAATCGGAGTGACTCTGATCCGAAGCGTCGATACCACCGAACATCTAGTAATTTGGCGAATCTACCAAATGACTTTCCTATCTCAAATGCTTGAATATAAATCTATAAACAAAGCATAATCATAGAAACTGATAAACAACAATTCTAGTATGTGATTTTGTTGGGAAACTCAAATTGAATCTCATTTGAGTTGTGTCTTCCCAAAACAAAACATGAATTATACCTTTGTCTTCCCGGTCTGACGAAGACGAAGTCTTGTATTCCAATCTGTCCATACCCAGTCTGGCAATGACAATCACATAAATACAATATCAGTATATAATTCGATTCAAAACCTGTTCTGATCAATACTCAAATCAGTATATAATCTGATCCATATCTGAACAAGGTATCATCGAAATCATTACTGAATCTGATCACTCTAAATCAACTGATGTTTCGACGGCATAACAATACAGTTTTGATATCCCCGTCCATCTCAACATCACAGATATAATATCAGAATTCATAATCAGTATCAGTACAATTCATAATCTCAATATCTGTACACTTAAGATCAGTAACAACACAACTCTGATATCAAATCCCAATCAATATCTTTCAAAAATCATAACAATTGTATAAACAGTCTATTCTTTAATCTGACTTCAATTATACAATGTCTACTGTAGCAGAAACACTATATTTGATTCATATTAAATTCCTACAATATCATGAATTCAAATCATGTCTAAACGTAACAAAACTTAAGTCCAGTTGTAGCCTGCGTCGATAGGAATTCAGTACTGTAATCGGATTCAAAAACAGACGGACGGATTTTACGTGACATTCAATTTCTCACCCGAGAGAACGTGGAGCTTCATCCCTCGTTTCTTTCCTTTTTAATCTGGAGGGTTTGCATGTAGGTATATATATATATACATATGCTGCATGATATAAGGGCAAGTGGCATCGTGCATGTTCTGCACGTTGTGCACGCACAAAGTCGCGCATATGCGCCGGTAGTTCGAACCAGCATTCTGTCAGCTCGCGCATATGCGCCATCTACGTCGCGCATATGCGCGAAAGGTTCTGCCTTCCTCGCGCATGTGCGCCCAACACGTCGCGCATGTGCGCGAGGACTTCTCCTTACATCTCATGTCAAATCTTCTTTCGGCTCTCTCGGTCTGATCCGTTCCGTCTATAATTATCTCAATTAATAAATAAATCATTTCATATTAATCTCATATTACAGTAATAAAATCTCGGGCCTTACATTTCTCCCCCTCTTAGATCTGAGTTCGTCCTCGAACTCGCAATTAATCAATTCAGACATATCAGAAGAAATGTACACAGAGTTTAAATCAGAAACTTATCTCAATGAATCCATTCTGAAATCTTAATCTCATGACAAATTCTGTCTTTCAGATAATCTCTTTGATGCCCTGTCAACTTACTGTATTTTCAATAATAGAATAGTCTTCATTCTGAAATATCTTTCTTGTACGGATCTCTGATTCTAAATTGGAATAATAATTCAAGAGCATAATATATTAATACCCTTCGAAATAACTCTGACAGAATCAATCTCACAATACTGGCTATACTACATCCGTATATACCAATCAACAGCTCATATCATCAGCTGTTATCAAATCTGTTTATCCCAGTCAAGGATTTACTCAATCTTCGGCTTCAATTACCAATCGTCACCATCCGACGTCGGCATATTAAGTCTGTTCATTCGAAGCTGGTTTTCATTCTTTCCTGAATCAGCTTCATTTTCTTTATCAGATTTCTGCTTTTATCAAATTCAATCTCAGATATCATCGTAATATCATTCCCATTCAGAGGAAATCCGCAATACTCACTGTACAATGTCTCATCTGTAGCTATCTCAATACTCGTTTGATAGCTATCATTATACAATAATTCATATAGTGACAATATGTCATGTCAATTAGTGCTAACATCCAACACTATAACTCCATAAATATCTTTTAATATCTGGATAGTACGTTCTGGCTATCTGTCAGTCGGTGGATAATATATGAATGAGTTCATGGTATGTTCTGCCAGAATTACAAACTCAATCAAAATTCACAATCTGATATAATCTATTTCAACATTCTGATCAATCTGACCATTTATTTGACATCGATCTTTGTCATCTGGTCATGTTTGTACGTCATCTTGTACAAACTAATAGATATAGATTGAACAATCTGTCAATCACAATCATATCATATCACAATCTGGAAAGTATTATAGTGATCTCATTACGAAATTCATCGAATTATACTCCCCATGTCTAGTCAGAAATATACCAATTCTGTAATAACTCTTCTGATTTCTATCTTTCTATCTTCATTTATTGGCGATTCAGACATTTCAGTACAAATTCTGTCAACATTTCAGTACAATTCTGTCACAACTGATTTAATCTGTCTATGTCAAAACTATCTGTTCAAATATCATACATTCTCATTCACCAAAATGAAACCGAATCTACTATGGTGCATTTCGGACACTACCTGTCATTTCAGATTCGAACTATTTGGTACACACAAATCAGTTAATAATATAAATTAAAAAAAATACCTACCTGGTATTCGGTTCTGACTATCGATATCAAATTCTGTCGTGCAAATCTGACACTTTTGACATCATACGATAATCATTCTCATACAGTAAAAATCACATATCTGTCACTCTGATCGATGCTCTGCTCTGATTATCGAAATTAAGTTCTGAACATTCTGGTTAATTCTCTGAACTGCCGAAATTCTCGAATTCAGCTCTGATTCGATTTGAATAATCTGTATCAAATATTTATCTTGAAGCTAACAATTCACAAGTAGTTCAAAACATAATCGGATAAGATAATCTGCCAACTCAGACAAAATAAATTTCTGACATTTCTGAAATTTCTGATCTTTCTGATATCGATATCGTTCTCAGTCACTGATCACAATCTCAAATGTGTCAAAATCAATCGGTATATTAAATTCAAATATCGCTTATTCTGAATACAGTCTGTTTCAAGCAAGATTCTTATCTGAATAATTTCTGTATACAATAATCACAGTTCTCAGAGTATTCAATACAATCTTCAGATATTCGATTCAATCAATCAGATGCTGCAAATATAACAAAATATCATAGATACAACGAGCATGAAATCATCAGAATATCTCTGAATATACTGAAACATGCCATAGAGAAACACTAAATCAAATGTAACTCCTGGCCAGTACTCTTAATACTGATCTTTCAATTCTTTCAATTCATGCAGTGACATTCTGTACATTCAATATCATTCTGTACTGAATTCTAAAACACAAACAGTACCTGGTATCAATTCAATTCTGAAATCTATCTTCCTGATATAAAGCAAATCCAAAATCTTATCTAGGAAGACGTCAACCAACTCGTACATCACTTGGCAAATCTCCCCTTACTAGGCTCGATTTCAGCATGTCTACTGAATACATAAGGATACCATCTGCTCCTTTCTGTATCAATCGAGTCATAAACAATACAGATATCAAAGGAATTCTAGATCTAGAATCCTTACCGTGGAATTTCTACTCATCAGCCCTATCTGGTCTGAATCTTATATTTTTCTGGAAAGAATCTACAATAGTTCTGTACTTGTTCAGCATATTAATATCAATAAGGCGGTCAAATCAGAAACACAAGTACATCATAATCTAACTCGACCTCATTCTCATCTTACTGTAGTATACAATATTTCACAGAAATCTCTGATATCAATCTTTCTTTCCCAAAAGTAAGGGAATCAATACTACAGTACAAACAGACTCAACAGATACAGCATATCTCAATGCAACTCAGTCAAAGATCATCGTAGGGAATGCATTAGTATATATCAATACCTATGCAATATAATCATAAAAGAACAGTACCTGCCACTATATCATCAAGTGTGTCCTGTGTCTGCTCCTCGGTCTTCTGCTCCCTAAAATCTTCGGGAACTTCTTCTGAGGACAAACTCTAACAAAGTGTCCCGGCTGTCTACAAATATGGCAACTACCAGTCACTCCCTGGCATTGCTCTGTGGGATGTCTCCCTCCGCAAATCCTACAATACACTCTAGTATAACTTGGGCTGGAACCACTGGAGCTAGATGAATCGCTCAGTCCGCTCCCTAACTTCTTAAACTGTTTCTTTCGAGCTTTCAGTAAATCTTGCTTTCCACTCGTACTACCTTTATCAAATCTAAGAGGGAGTTGCTTTGTCGGGAGTTGAATCACATCTAACCTTTCTCGTTGTCGAATCAGACTCACCTCAGCTCTCTTTGCCCTACTCAAAGTATCAGCAAAATGGTAAGGTCGTTACATATTTATCAATGCAACTATTTCTGAATTCAATCCTTTGATGAACTGCTCAGCTACAGCTTCATCATTTCCAGTTATCTGAGGAACAAAATGCAGTAGAGTAGAGAATTTAGCAACATATTCTTCAATATTCAGTTGGCCTTGTCTCAAATTCTCAAACTCTGCTCTTTTGTCTTCTCGGTATGAAACTGAGAAAAATCTTCGATAGAATTCATCTTTGAAGACTTCCCACATGATCACAGTACCACGTTGTTCTAATATTCCTTTGATTGTAATCCACCAACTTCTGGCAGCCTCTCGTAACTGGTGGAATATCAGTTCAATTCTCTGTTCATCTGAATACTTAAGCAAATCAAACAACAGTTCTATGTCATCTAACCAATTCTGACACTCTTCAGACATCTCAGTACCCCTCAAAATCGGCGGTTGAAACGACTGAAATTTCTTCAACTGTATTTCCATCGGAGTTTCTGATATATCTATCTGTTCAACCGAAGTACTGCCCCGTTCTGGAATTCTTCTAGGAGGTATATCTGATTATCAAAACCATTAGTAACCCAAGTACTACAAACCTGTTCCATTCTTTCTCGGATCATCTTACTGCTGATCATGAATCAGATCTGATTCATACTCAATAATACATAATACCAACTCAAATCGGATAATCAGGTAAACATGTATTTCAAATCAGTAAATCATAGTATCATGCTAGCACACATAATGTAAATCAACATTAAAATAAATCTCATGCTAGCAATCACATGCAAGGAAAGAAAACTCAATATGCCCCGATCATTCTATTCTATCTCAGTCTAAAGGATCTATCGCTCTGATACCACCTGTTGTGGGGACCCGGACGCTAATCATCTTCTTACTCATCTTTGGGAGTTAATTATCAATTAAGATAAACATGGTCTAAAAATTTATCTTTTTTAAAAAATATAAGTGCGGAACGTAATGGAATTTAACTAATATACATCTCAGTATAAAAGTACAATAATGTACAACACTTATTCAAACTAGTCTAAGGTTCAACTACTAAATTTCAAGTATTAAACCAAGTCTACAACAAGTCCGGAATCACCACTCTAACTCATCTTCTCTCATCATCTTCTTGACCCCGATCCTGCCCCACCTGTTGTCATGCACACATACAAAACAAGACAACAGCCGGATACTTCGGTGAGAATAAATCCCAGTATAAAACATGGTAGACATGCATGTACACAATATAAATCATAAAGCATACTATCATGCATAAAATCAATAGCAATAGGTTTCATAGTCTATGGAACTAAATCAAAATAAGCATGCAGTAACAATGGGTTCCATAATCTCTGAAACCAAAATAAAATTAACATGCAACTCAATTCAATTCATATCCTGACTCAACTCAACTTTAACTCTAGGGATCCCGGTGTGAATAAGACGTCACTAGTCTGTCACCTACCCTCCCAATCGGGGTGACTGTACGTCTTATTCCTAGACTTCGGCCCTGTCTGTATCGAATATCTACAATCGGAGTGACTCTGATCCGAAGCGTCGATACCACCGAACATCTAGTAATTTGGCGAATCTACCAAATGACTTTCCTATCTCAAATGCTTGAATATAAATCTATAAACAAAGCATAATCATAGAAAAAGATAAACAACAATTCTAGTATGTGATTTTGTTGGGAAACTCAAATTGAATCTCATTTGAGTTGTGTCTTCCCAAAACAAAACATGAATTATACCTTTGTCTTCCCGGTCTGACGAAGACGAAGTCTTGTATTCCAATCTGTCCATACCCAGTCTGGCAATGACAATCACATTAATACAATATCAGTATATAATTCGATTCAAAACCTGTTCTGATCAATACTCAAATCAGTATATAATCTGATCCATATCTGATGCGATCCCGCCCACGAGATCTTTAATTTTTCCCGATCTTTGAAACAAGTAATTGATAGGTGTAAAAATCGCCTCTAGATCACGCGGTCTAGCAACAATTCATCAACGATAGAAACAATCTCGTTCAACAGAACCTCCAAAGAACCCGTCCTTGGCAACCCTCGTGATATTCGATTGACAAACGCCACAAAAGATAAATCTTTTGATAAGTTTGATTTGATACAACGCAAAAAGTTATAACGAAACTTAATCTTGTTTTTGAGAGAATTCTCAAAGAAAGTTTTTATAAACTCAATCAATAATGAACAAAAGTTGTTTTCAATCAATAAAATTCGTCTATATATTGATACCAAATCAAAAAGATATGAAATCTACTTGCCAAGATAATAAAAACTCTAAAATAGGAAAGTAGGATTCTTCCCGAAACTGACTCGCGCTCGGGCGGTCAAATATTACCGCTCGAGCGCCAAGGCTTCTGTACTACTCGCGCTCGGACAGTAAGTATGGCGCTCGGGCGGTAATATTTGACCGCTCGGGCGCCGATGCTGCTGGACTCAACTTCATCTATCACTTGAATAATGTTCTTGTGACTTCCAAACTCACTTCCATGCATCAAAAACCCTCCAGCACTTTGCACCTCGCTTGTAAGACCTTCTTCATTGCTCATAAGTCCGTGCAATGCTTCCTTGAACTTCTTCAATCGTCCCCTCGTGATTGGTCCCTCCGGCAACTCCAAAGGGTCCCATGCTTTCCTTGGCGCCTGACCATCCGTGTTCGCATCATCCTCCCCTTCTTGAAAAGGATTTGTCCTCAAATCTTTGATACCTACACAAAAACGAAGCAAGTTAGTAATAACAAGAATTGTATGACTAATATGCTTACCTTTAAACTCAAGTTTGTAGGTGCTATCGCCCACACGCGACATCAACGTTTCGATCCCTAACTCCATGGCAGCATTCACCATCAACTCATCAACATCAACATATACCAAATAGTAAAAGGCACCAAATGATAAAATATGATTAAGTATCACAAAAATCAGATTTCTCCCCTTCTTAGACCTAGTCAACACCAAAATAATATCCACACACGTGTACGACCATAGTTCACTAGGAATAAGATATAACTGATGCCTGACATATGAATACACTCGACATGTCATTCTCCTGTATGTAATGCATATACCCCAATCACACTCAACATGTCGTTTCATGTGCAACCAACACATAAAATCATTCATTTTATCAAAGGTAAAACACCACTATATGCATCACTAGTACGTAACTCATGCAATGAATGTAGAATGACGAATTTATTCTCCTTAAAATTGTACTCATTATGAACATAAAAATTCTTATGTTCGATGCATGATTCACAATTCCACCCAATAGACCTCCTCATATGCAACCATAGTAAAAATTCATGCATCCTATCAATGACCCTATTTACTTCATGGCTACCAATCAAACAAAGGTCATGCGCCTCAATATCAAACAGAAACTCATGCAATAGGTGTGTGATGAAAATTTTATTCTCTTTAAACATGTATTCATCATAAACAAAGAAATAAGCATCTTCATCCCTGCACCTCTCAAAACCATAACCAAACAAATATAAATCATGCAAATAGGACACAGTAAATGTACTATCCATGCAATCATTTAACTCATCACATGAATTTAATTCTAATGCACACAAGTCATTGCCATGACAAAGCCTCATCAATTTGACAATCTTTGAACACTCAAAATAACTAACATTTGAATTTAATTCATGCATTATATCACCATCCTCAACGCTGTGACTCCCTGACAAAATCGTCATCTCATCGTTAGACCATTTGGACATCACACTTTCAACACTCACCCCAAATTCTTGAGCACAACACAGCAATGAACTAAGATAAGGACTAAAGTCATACCTGCTTACCTCACGGTGATTGCTCTCAACGCCAAATGGATCATCCCATTGCATTTTTACACCTTCCACATTTGCTCGTCTCCTCATCACAACTTCATCAAAGATATAATATCAGAATTCATAATCAGTATCAGTACAATTCATAATCTCAATATCTGTACACTTAAGATCAGTAACAACACAACTCTGATATCAAATCCCAATCAATATCTTTCAAAAATCATAACAATTGTATAAACAGTCTATTCTTTAATCTGACTTCAATTATACAATGTCTACTGTAGCAGAAACACTATATCTGATTCATATTCAATTCTGACAATATCATGAATTCAAATCATGTCTAAACATAACAAAACTTACGTCCAGTTTTAGCCTGCGTCGGTAGGAATTCAGTACTGTAATCGGATTCAAAAACAGACGGACGAATTTTACGTGACATTCAATTTCTCACCCGAGAGAACTTGGAGCTTTATCCCTCGTTTCTTTCCTTTTTAATCTGGAGGGTTTGCATGTAGGTATATATATATATACATATGCTACATGATACAAGGGCAAGTGGCATCGTGCATGTTCTGCACAAAGTCGCGCATATGCGCCGGTAGTTCGAACCAGCAATCTGTCAGCTCGCGCATATGCGCCATCTACGTCGCGCATATGCGCCAAACATTCTGCCCATCCCGCGCATGTGCTCCATCTACGTCGTGCATATGCGCGAAAGGTTCTGCCTTCCTCGCGCATGTGCGCTCAACACGTCGTGCATGTGCGCGAGGACTTCTCCTTACATCTCATGTCAAATCTTCTTTTGGCTCTCCCGATTTGATCCTTCCGTATATAATTATCTCAATTAATAAATAAATCATTTCAGATTAATCTCAGATTACAGTAATAAAATCTCGGGCCTTACAGATATGCTCAGAGCTTGTACTATCGACTATCCTGGTAGTTGGGATTCCAAATTGCCTCTTGTTGAGTTCACGTACAATAACAGTTACCAAACGACGATTGGCATGGCACCGTATGAAGCACTTTATGGCAGAAAGTGTAGATCCCCCTTATATTGGGATGAGATTGGTGAGAGAAAGATGTTGGGTCCAGAGTTGGTCCAACAGTCAATTGATGTTGTTGCTGTTATTCAAGAAAGGATGAAGACAGCACATTCAAGACAGAAGAGTGATGCTGATGTAAGACGTAGGCCGTTGCAGTTTCAGGTTGGAGATCATGTGTTCTTAAAGATTGCACCTCTTAAAGGTGTGATGCGGTTTGGAAAAAAGGGAAAGTTGAGTCCAAGGTTTATTGGCCCATTTGAGATAATGGACAGAGTTGGTGATCGAGCTTACAGATTAGCCTTACCACCAGATCTTGATAGAGTTCACAATGTTTTTCATGTCTCCATGCTCAGGAAGTATATTGCGAATCCTTCCCATGTTCTTCGTCACAATCCATTGGATTTGACGCCAAATTTGACGTACCAAGAGATTCCAATCCAAATTCTGGATCGCAAAGTTAAAGTATTGAGAAACAAAGAGATCGGCATTGTTAAAGTCCTTTGGACAAATCAATTGATTGAAGAAGCCACGTGGGAACCATGGGATGAGATGAAATGAAAGTATCCTGAGTTGTTTACGCAGTGATGTCAATTTCGGGGACGAAACTCCTTTAAGGAGAGGAGATTGTAATATCCAAGCTTGGTGAACGGTACGGTTTAAGATTTCTTATGTTTATGGACTATTTGGTTAAGTTTAAGTATAGTTTAGATGTTAAGAATTCGGATTTATGATTTATGGTATTGTTGATTATAAATGTTGTGTAGTCATAGTGTAGCGTCATTGCGATTTAATTCATTATCATTTGTATGTTGAGCCAATTGGTATGAGACAAATTGTAGTTGTTAGATAAGACATAGTGGTGCAACTTTCTTGCTGATAGTGTTGCCTAATTATGAGGAGAAGCGACGTTGCGATTCGATTTAGTTGCAAAGAGTATATTGTTGGCTACAGAGGAGAGTGCACCCGCGGTCCATTATGCAGTGCACCTGCGGTGATTGGACAGAAGAATCAGTGCACCCGCACTGGAAAAGAGACCGCACCCGCGGTGTTTGGGCAGAACCTTCAGCGCACCCGCGGTCTGTTGAGCAGCGCACCTGCGGTCTGTTGAGCAGCGCACCCGCGGTCGTCGCCTTTGGATTTTCGGAAGTTGTACAGATTGCTTAGCGCACCCGCAGTATGAACTGTAGCCCACCCGCGGTCGTGAACAGTAAAGTCGTGTTTTCGAGATTTAAGTGATTAAATACAAGAGTTTGCCTCATTTTCACTCATTTCCATCCATTCTTCTCAGTTATTCATCTCAAGGGATACCTAGGGTTCTCAATTTCTTTCTTTTCTTCCTTTGATTCAAGCTTCTTGTTGGGTATTTGAAGTGAGAACAAGATCATTGTGGGTTCAAGGAGCTAAGGTAAGCTTGTGGTTTAGTTATTCTTGGATTATGGTGTTGGAGAAATTATGGGATTCATTATTGTGTTGTTTTTATCGGTTTTATGGTATGGTTGTTTGATTATTGGGTTGTTGATGGTGCAATACATGGTTTATTGTTGTAGGTTTTGTACCAAGAGATTAGATTCAAGCTTTCTATTGGTTGTAAGTAGAATTCATTCCTTGTGCTCACATGAAGTATATGTATTGTATTTCAATGGTTTTAACATGCTATTCCCTTCCATTTGATTCATGTTATGTGTAGAATATACTTTGTTGTATATTAGAGGCATTTTTATGTCTCAGTTACGTAAAAGGGAATGCAAAGGAAAGAGTATGCAAAGTGTTTGTTTTAATGTCCAAGAGAGAGTTCAAATTGATTTATTTGATTGATAAAGAGATAGTCAGAGATTGCATGCAATTAGTTGATCAACGACCATAGGCTTATATCCCAACAGAGTAATCGATTTATATCGATGGGATAT
The DNA here is from genome assembly GCF_025594145.1 of Primulina tabacum. NCBI lineage: Eukaryota > Viridiplantae > Streptophyta > Magnoliopsida > Lamiales > Gesneriaceae > Primulina > Primulina tabacum. The sequence goes on from NC_134554.1 coordinate 44,625,032, forward strand.
AGGTACAGAGACAGAGATACTATTGAAATATCAATCCATCAGATAAAAGAATAATTCCATCGTTATGTTAATGTTCTACTATATTATTCATGTTTAAAGAGTTAGATGATATTTAATGATTTCAAAGCATGTTTTACAGAGTATGATATGTATACATTGTTATGTAAGAGTTTCACTTGCTGAGTTTTATACTCATTTCAGTTATTTCATGTGATGCGGATAAGAGTGACGGGCCAGGACGTTTATTCGAGCCGAGGTCATATGCATAGAAGATGGAAGGAAGAAGGCTATTTTGTTAGCATTGTTGGACATGATAAAAATGATATTTTTTATTTTGATGCAACACTTATTTGATCATGTATATACTTTTGATTGTTTAAATTGAAAATGTGTTTATGTCAAGAAATTTTAAATCCTTCCTCCCTTCAAATAAATTTTAGAAAAATTTCGCTGTTATTTTATGAAATCGGTCAGAGGTGTTACATAATTTGCGTCGATCGTGTGATTATTGGAATTCCTAATTTGATTTGATAGATTTCTGTCGAATCTTAGAATTTTAGTTAATTGCGCCGAGTCTCAGTAATTCAGAATTTGATTTGGGAGAATTGTGCTGAGTAACAGAATTTGGGAGAATTGCGCCGAGTCTAAGTCGAATCTATGTTTTTTCTTTCTATATTGAATTGTTTTATGTATATTATATCTGATAATGTTTGTAATTAATTGCAGATATTAAACTCTGGTAGCTCATTTAATTACAAATTCTGTACAACGACATTTGAAAAGGTAATTTCAATAATTCTTATATTTTAATTGTATTATTTATGTTTTATTAATGTAATTATAATTTTTTTCGGTTGCATTATACTATTTTATATAATTTTGTTATATTTTATATTTTTAATATTAATTATGTTTTATATTTCTCACAAACATGGATACTGTCAGTGTAGAACCCGAAAATCAGATTACGTATAACCCATGCATAATTGTTACTATTTAAATTAAAAATGAATTTTTATAAATATATGAGGTGTTTAATTCTTTTTTGTAATTGTTAAGTCATGATTATTTATATTAAAAGTAGATGTTTAGTTTTATCTTTTCAGGATAAATACGCGAGGCTGGACCGGAGTTTGGAGATTAGAGATAAGATTATAATAAGAAAAAAAAATATTCCTAAATTTAATTTAAATCAAGGAATAATTTAATTTAAAGAAAAAGAATGTTTTAGGATTTAATAAATTAATTGGAGCTAAGTTATTAAATAAGTTATTTTAGATTCAATATTTAATTAAAGTTTAAATTAAAATGTGTAAACAAATTTGGGATGAATTAATCTAAGTATAATATATTCAAGAAATTAAATATAGCATTTAAATACTTAAATTTTAAACCATGCAATGCCATGCAAGATTTTATTCTAAATAATGTGTTAATTCACTAAAATGTATAATGGGTATTTAAAACCTTAAACAATTAAAATGCAAAGTTTAAATAATAATATACCATGCAAATGAGTAATAATTTCGGTAAAGAGAATTCAAAAGTGTAGTAAATCCATTCAAGTCACACTCAAATAGCCTTTAAGGTGAATACAATTCCTCACCTTTAATTCATTAGTTATTAGTAAATTCAAACACAATAATACACCTTAATTCTTTCTCAATCCATCATGCTAGCAAATAAACGTGTATAGGCTGCAAGAATAAGAAAAGAATCGGTCAGCCAAGAGAAGAAGAAGCATTTCAAATTCCTTCAACTTCTTGACTTGTAAGCCCCAACTTAATGTATATTATGGCACCTTTAACACCTCCTATAACACTCATATTCAGTGTCTAGCAAACCCACACTCTCACTGTAATGCCCGAGATTTAATTACTGTAATCAGACGTTGATTAATTGATAGAATTGAAGTTGTAGGAGCTCGATTGGAGAACCGGGCGTCAGCACAATGCAAGATCAATATTTGTACAGAACTGTTGGTGCCCGAGCGGTAGAAAAGGACCGCCCGAGCGCCAATGCACCAAAAAAGCATGTTTTGGGCAGAAAGTGTGGCGCCCGAGCGGTAGTTAATGACCGCCCGAGCGCCAGTGTTCAGCAAGAATATTTTGTGGACAGAACGTCTGGCGCCCGAGCAGTAGTTTTTGACCGTCCGAGCGCTAGAGCATCACAAGCCGATTAACCGAACAGAGTGTTCGGCGCCCGAGCGGTAATTTTTGACCGCCCGAGCGCCAACCATAATTGAAGAAGAGTGTGCCACGTATCTTACACATGCACAAGATATATATATAAGTTTCCTTCTTTCAGATCAGTAAAAACGAAGAAAGGAACGAGAAATCTTTTAGAAAATCCTTACGCCTTTATATTCTGATCCGTCTGTTTGATTTGGAATCCGACTTCAGTACTGTGTTCCTATCGATGCAGGCTATAAATGGACGTAAGTTTTACTACGTTTTGATATGTCTTGAAATTATGATATTGGGGGAATTGTGATTTGACTGATATATTGTGTTTTTGGTATACTGATCAGTATATAATTGAAGTCAGATCGAAGAACGGACAATTTATATAATTGTTATGATTTTCGGAAGTAATATGATCGAGATTGTACAGATTTGATATTATGATATTTTATTATTGAAGATTATGATTAGTATTGATATCGATTATGAGTTGTGGTATTATATATGTGATGTTGAGGTTGACGGGGTTATCAAGACTGTATTGTTATGCCGTCGAAACATCAGTAGATTGATTTTGATCAGATTCAGTATTGATTGAGATTGTATCATGATATCGTTGATATGGATCAGATTATGTTTGATTTGAGTATTAATCAGGACATGCCTTGAATTGAGTTATACATTGATACAGTGTATTTGATATTGTTATGGCCAGATTGATTTGACAGGCAGTGAGTTCGAGACTTCGACAGAGTCAGATCGACAGAAAGAAACGAAAGGTATAAATCAATGTTGATTCGGGATTGCACAACTCGAGTTAGATTTGACTTGAGTTTCCCAAAATCACACACTGAATGATTATTGCATTGATATTTGCAATTCTTGATATTGATACGCTTAGTCTATTGATCTATTGGAAAGCATGAGTTAGAGTTGGGCAGATCCGCCTAGTCTTTGGCAGAATCGCCATGGCAGAACCGCCAAGTCACTGGACTTTTGGATATATATCGATATACTGAGGAGAAGACCGACTCCTATTGCAGATCTTGGATATAGACAGCCAAAATCTGGGACTAAGAACGTACCACCATCTAGCTGGGGTAAAGTAGACGGGAGAACGTTGCGTTCTTATTCAGATCGGGATCCCTAGATTAGAAATGAGTCGAGTCTGAGATTATGAGTCTAGAGTTTGAGTTACAGTTTTATATCGATTCATGTCTTTCCGATTTGATACATGTTATTGATATCTGTTTCATGCTCTTATATATGTTTTATATGATGGCATGTTTACATTATTTATACTGGGATGTATTTCTCACCGGAGTTATCCGGCTGTTGTCTTGTTTGTATGTGTGCATGACAACAGGTGGGACAAGATCAGGGTCACGAAGAGAATGAGAGATTCAAGATTAGCGTGGAGATCCGAACTTAGAATAGAGTATTTTCAGTACTTGATGTAGTGGCTGAACTCTAGTTGTGATAAACATATGTTGTACATGATCTGTACTTTATGTTGATATTTATATCAGAGTGATTACTTTACGTTTCCGCATTTGTATTGTAAAAATAAAAATAAAAAAAATTTAGACCCAGATTAATTAAATGATCCTAATAATGATTAAGAAGATGGATTAGGTTCGGGTCCCCACACTCACCTTCGAAAAACATCAGAAAAACAGCAGCTTAGAATCGTGACAGCAGCAGCAGAAACAAGAAAGAAATTTCACTCCACTCCGCCGCTCGTATTCGTCGTATTGATTCGTTTTTGGCAAAACAAATTTCAGGCATGTATATATTATTCCTTTGCTCTTCAATCAATTCATATTAGATATTTTAAATCAGTATATGTTCATGAATCAAGTGACAAAACGAAATTTTGACAGCAAGTTTTCAAAAATCTGTACAAGCCTATCGGCTATATGCTATGTGCTACACGGTTGGATTATTGTTTTGTTTACAGGGGGTTGCTCGATTCCAGGCATTTATGGCTGCTTCTAGACATGATTTAGAGTGTGTTAGGGTGTTATTGGTCCATTGATTTACCTTCATACACTCACAAAGAAAGAAATGAAATCAACATTTCCCAAAGATACAGATTTGAGCCACGTTTTTTTTTTGTTCTTGGTTGGTTAAGGAGTGTGTTCAAATCTTGGCTGTCCTAGGGACGATAACCATGGTTAGAACCCTTCCTTATCATGTCTAAGACGTGCAAGTTTTTCCAAGCTTGGTTCACGGATCCTTCAGATTTTTACATAAACATGACAAGTGCCCTCGGTTTTCAAAATTCTGATCCTTGTGTGAGTGAGTTCGGTTTTGAGGTGTTTGTGTGGGCTGTGGCTGGCTAGTAGCCCATCGCTGTGGTTCATACAACACTTCATCATGTCTAGATTGAGCCATGGTCAATCAAATGGCCACTGGAACGACACAAGACAATCAAACAATCCAATACATTTCACTACATAGAATGGGAGCTCTCGATAGAAGCTTGGATTGTCCTAGGTGGTTGCTTGGTTTGTTGTTAGCGTTTAGCCCTTAGCCATGGTCCAAGCCATGCCTTAGGATGTTGGTAAGAGTCTTTGGTCGGTGGTTCAAGCCAATGGTCATTAATTTCAGAGTTTACACCACAAACACACAAGCTGCTACTGCTATATTTTGACAGCAGCTTTGGGTCTCGGTGTTGGTGGTAGTTTGAGTTCTTGGTTGGCTTTTAGCCTATGGCCTTGGACCAAAGTCATATTTTTGGCCGTTTGTGATTTGGTGGAGTTTAGAGGTCGTACGAGAATTTACGGTTCAATGTGCCAAAGTGACTCTCGAAAGAGCGTTTCATGATTTTGGCCTCCATTCACTAATTTTCGTGTTTTCCAGTCCTCATGAATATTTTTCAGTATGTTAGGGGTATTTTTATCATGGTTAAACGTCGGTTTAATGTTGGTTCGGTTGGGTACGAAGCCATGATTGAAAAAAATTAAGTTGTTGGTCCTAATCGTCTCGTTTTTTGTTCGATTGTCAAGTTTTGGTCAAGATAAGATTATTTGCATGTGTCACATATTAGAATTAAGTCACAGTAAGCCTGGGAGCGATCCAACTCATCCGGTAAAAACAAGGTTATAATTATATTACGTGCCTAAAAATATAAAATGTTTATTTTTGAGATATATGCGATATGTCTTGTGGCCACCTTACGTTTATGGGTTTGGAAGTCGGTAGGCGCAACCGAGGACCTCTCCACCCGATGACTTACGACCGGTTTACGATTATGTATGGGTACAGATATCCAGTCCAAGGGCTGTGGTGAACTCTACCGCCCAGTATACTGTGGTTTAGTCTGATCAGGCGCTCACGTTATGTTATGGGCCACATGCTTAGAAACATTATCTCTACCAAAAAAATTATGATATGATATGACAGAGCTCTATCGAGCAAAGTTTTTACGTATGATTTTCAGATATGCACATATTTATAATTACTCATGATACGATTTTTACCGTACGCTTCATGATATTATATTTTTACGTTGCATGTGACTTTATGATATATTTACTTGTTATTCACGATATATACATGTTGAGTCTTTAGACTCACTAGACTTGATTGTTGTTGGTACTGATGAGGTCGAGACGGAGGGCGGAGATCAGTGAGCTATCTTGGGGCAGCAGTAGTAAACCCGAGGACCTCAAGTTTTAGTTTATGCATTTTCTTATGTTCAAACTCAGTTTTAATACGTTGGATATATTTTGAAGTTGTTGTTTGAAAACAATATTTGCTTCCGCGGTTATTTTAAAGTTAAAATTATTTACCTGTTTATTTTATAAATGAGGCAAGATAATTATTTATTTAGAAAATTTTTAATAATTCCGCTAAAATAGGAATAAGAAATACGGGCCTTTACAGTTGGTATCAGAGCCTATGATCTTGTAAAGGGTTGTACTACTACTGCTCTCGAGAAGCTCATGAAGTCACGTCTTCGGTTTGTAAGTTTTACGATTACGCATTTCGTTTAAAGAATGAAATATTTTTACATCATGATTGCATGAAATATTTTATGTTAAGATTACAATTATGCAGTATTTATTTAAATTTAAAGAAAATATTGGAATTATGCATGTTGGTTATGTATGGGTTATAATTATGGAATAACATGCCTCCTAGACGCATTATTGATCGCACGGGAGGTGATGAGCATCGTCATAAGAATGAGGAGAGAGATTTACCACCAACCCCCTCCACCAGACATGAATGCCCAGATGCTAGCTGGGATGACTCAGTTCTTCGCACAGTTTGCGGGGAACAATGCAGTGGGAGCCAGACAGACTGGGGCCGGAGGCTATCTATGAGCGGTGCATGAAGATGCGACCGAAGGAATTCTCCGGGACGACAGATCCTATGATTGCCGAGGGCTGGATTAAGTCCCTCGAGATTATCTTCGAGTTCATGGAGCTTGGAGATGAGGACAGAGTTCGTTGTGCGACCTATCTATTGGGAGGAGACGCCCGCTTGTGGTGGGAAGGAGCATCCGTAGCCTTGAATTTGGCTACTCTGAGCTGAACGCGCTTTATAGAGGTATTCTACTTTAAATATTTTACTGAAGAGGTGCGTTCCAGGATGACCACTGAGTTCATGACGTTGAGGCTGGGAGACTTGACTGTTACGGAGTTCATCCGTAAGTTCGAAAGGGGATGTCATTTTGTACCCCTAATTGCTAATGATGTTGGAGCCAAATTGAGGCATTTTCTGAATGGTCTGCGGCCGATCTTGTGCGGTGATGTTAGGGTGGGTGGCCTTACTACCTATGATGTTGCTGTTTCCAGAGCCCTAGCGACAGAGCAAGACCAGAATGATATTGAGCGCGATCGCCAGGGTAAACGACCATTTCAGGCACCACACCGCCCTCCTCAACAGCAGCATCCGAGTAAGAAACCTTTCCACGGCTCATCCAGGAGCAGAGGACAGCATCAGCAGGGACGTGTAGTCCCGATGACATCAGAGTATCCAGTCTGTGCCAAGTGCTCACGCCGTCATGCTGGGACTTGTATGTATGGCTCGGGGAAGTGTTACAAATGTGGCAGTACTGACCACATACTGAAGTATTGCCCTCAGAAGAATCTGCCTACCCAAGGAAGAGTTTTTGCTCTCCAAGCAGCGGAGACTAACCCGGGACGATTCTCATGACAGGTATCATAAAGCTTTAAGTTCGTATTTGAAATGTAATGTTTTAAGAGTTTGAGTTAAGATTTTGAACTTAGAATTTGTGATAGGATTGCATGTTCTAATTAGTGATATTTTCGGGAAATTTAGGTTAAAAGAACTTTGACCTTCGCATGTCTATAAGTTTAGTTCCTGTAAAATGATTGGGTTTTAGCATGATATTCCAATCTTTCAGGAAGAATTTTTATAGCTGGTTCAGCTACGAATGCCTTGATAGATTCAGGGGCTACTCATTCGTTCATTTCAGAAACCTTTGCAAATTCTCTCAAGATCAAGACAATTGGGCTAGACATAGCGTATTCAGTAGCATTGCCTTCTGGAGAGGAGCTGACAGCTACTAATGTGATCCGAGATATAAACCTCGAACTTCATGGAAATCTTGTGTATGCGGATCTTATCGTTCTGCCGATGCCAGAATTTGATATCATTCTGGGATGGACTTGCTATTGTGGAACACAGTTTTGATTGATTTCCAGCAGAGATCTGTTCTAGTCCGACCGCTTGGGATGGGGCAATTCTTATTCGAGCCAGACAGGTATTTTAATTTATCGCGTATAATACCTTATGTCCAGGCTAGGAAACTCATGCATCGATGGTGCCGAGCATTTTTAGCTACTCTTGTATCTGTTCCCGAGACACCCAAACTGTAATGCCCGAGATTTTATTACCGTAATCTGAAGCTAATCTGAAATGAGTTAGTGATTAATTGATGTGATTATAGACGGAATGAATCAGACCGGGAAAGACCGGAAAAGACGCGAAATATGTGCGAGGGAGATGCCATCCACGCACATGTGCGATCTGGTGCGCACACATGCGCGGGTTTGGCAGAAGACCCTGCGCATCTGCGCGGCGTGAGGGCGCACATATGTGCGAGGTGTCCAGTAGCCAAGGAGCTATAACAGAACATTGCGCGCACATGCGCGACGTGAGCCGCGCACATGCGCGAGGTTGGCAAAGAGTTGCGCGCACATGCGCGATGTGAGCCGCGCACATGCGCGAGGTAGGCAGAGAGTTGGGCGCACATGCGCGGGGTGAAGTCGTGCATATGCCCGAGTGAGGGTGTGCACGAGACAGTAGGTCTCGCGCATATGCGCGAGCCGAGTTCGCGCATATGCGCGAGTTGATTAATTCAAAAGTGCCAGGCAGGAAGCCAGGCGCATATGCGCGGGCCTTGGGCGCGCATATGCGCGTGACATGCAGAAAGAAAATAAGCCACTTGGTCTTGGAATGCTCGAAGATATATATATATATATATATGTATATATCATGAATTCAATTAAGAATTCATAAGAAATCGAAGAAGCTTCAGAGAAAGGGTGAAAAATCCTTGCGCCTTTATATCTCGATCCGTCCGTTAGATTTTCAATCCGACTTCAGTACTGAGTTCCTATCGACGCAGGCTATAACTGGACGTAAGTTTTGTTACGTTTAGATATGATTTGAAATTATGGTATTGTCAGAATTGAATATGAATCCTATATGGTGTTTCTGATACAGTGGACATCGCATATTTGAAGTCAGATTGAAGAACAGACTGTTTATGTAATTGTTATGATTTTCAGAGTTGATTTGATTAAGATTCAATATCAGAGTTGTATTGTTATACCGTCGAAAATCAGTAAATTGATATTGATTAGATTCAGTAGTAATTTCGATTATATCGTGATATCGTCGATATGGATTAGATTGTATCTTAATTTGATATTGATCAGATTATGTTTGATTTGAGTATTGATCAGAATAGATTTTGAATTGAGTTGCATATTGAGATTGTGCCTATGCGATATTGTATTTCAGATTGATATGGACAGATTTGACTTCGAGACTTCGACTTCGTCAGACAGCGAAAACAAAGGTATAAATTTATGTTGATGTGGGATTGCACAACTCGAGTCCGATTGACTTGAGTTTCCCAAAATCACATACTTTACTTTATTGCATCGATATTTGCAATTGTATGAGATTGATACCTTTGATTTATTGATTTATGTACTGAGTCATTAAGCGGATACGCCTAATTGTGAATGAGTAATCTTGTGACAGTAGTGCCGGATAGTGATGGAATCGTCACCGGCACATTGCACAATGTCACAGGATAGGATATTGGTGAAAATGCCAAAGTCTGTGACGGTTAGGTCAAGACACCGGACTTTTGGCTATATCGGAGTGGATAGAATTGGAGTTTCTTCTATTACTGATGTTCGATATGGAAAGAGCCAAAGTCCGTGAATAAGAACATGCCACCACCCCGATCGGGAGTGTAGGTGGGTGTATGTTCTTATTCCGATCGGGATCCCTAGATTAGGAATGAGTCGAGTCTGAGTCTGAGAATCACGGAGAGTGATTCATTGCTTGATATGGAATTATGTTCCTGATGATGATATATGTTTAGAATATAATTTATTCTTGATATTAATTCATGTTTAGGATTATAATACATGTGATGAATATTTGATTCATGTTATGAATGTTTATTTCATGCTTTTATATTGTTTATATGAAAGGCATGTATACATTATTTATACTGGGAATATAATTCTCATCGGAGTTATCCGGCTGTTGTCTTGTTTGTATGTGTGCATGACAACAGGTGGGACAGGATCAGGGTCAAGACACGAAGAGAGAGAGATCATGATTAGAGTGGAGACTACGAACTTGGATTAAAGATAGGGTTTGAACACTTGATAATTAGTTGTTAAACCTTAGTTTTTATTGAATATAGATTGTACATGACTTGTACTTTATTTATACGAATCTGTATATTAGTTAGATTCCATTACGTTCCGCAATTAAAGAAATTTTTTTTTATGACCCAAATTACTTGAATTAATAAATTGATCCTAATGATGATTAAGAATTGAATTAGCGTCCGGGTTCCCACAACAGGTGGTATCAGAGTAGTAGGTTACAGAACTGTAGGTTACCTTAGACTAAGATATAGGCTAGTGAGCAGGGTAGAATGAATTTTCTTTCCTTGCATGTGATTGCTAGCATGTGATTTATTATAATGTTGAATTACATTGTGTGTGCTAGTATGATATTATGTGTTATTGTTTTTAAATACATGTTACCTGAATATCTGAGTTGATTTGGTAATATGTCTGATTTGAAAATGAATCAGAACCAATTCTTGATCAGAAGAAGGTAAGCTGATCAGAAAGGGACTGAGATTGATTTATCTCATGTGATATTAACTCTTGTGGTAATCAGATATACCTCCTCGAAGAATTCCAGAAAGAGGTAGTACTTCGGTTGATCAGATAGATGTGTCAGAAACTCCGATGGAAATACAGTTGAAACAGTTTCAGTCATTTCAACCGCCGATTCTGAGAGGTACTGAGACATCTGTTGATTGTGAGATTTGGTTAGATGATATAGAGATATTGTTTGATTCACTTGAGTATTCAGACGAACGGAGAATTAAATTAGTGCCCAACCAGTTACACGACGTCGCAAGGAGTTAGTGGATTACAACCAAAAGAGTATTAGAACAGCGTGGTACGGTAATTACGTGGGAAATCTTTGGAGCTGAATTCTATCGAAGATTTTTCTCAGTTTCGTACCGAGAGGACAAGAAAGCAGAGTTTGAGAATTTGAAACAGGGCCAACTGAATATTGAAGAATATGTTGCTAAATTCTCTACTTTATTACGTTTTACTCCTCTTATAGTTGGGAATGATGAAGCTGTAGCGGATCAGTTCATCAACGGATTGAATGCTGAGATATTTTCCTTGGTAAAGGTATAGCGACCCCAGCATTTTGGTGATGCTTTGAATAAAGCAAAGAGAGCTGAGGCAAGTTTGAGTTGACAACGAGGGAGGTTGGATGTGATCCGACCCCAGACACAGCAATCCCCTCTCAGATTTGATAGTGGCAGTACAAGTGGGAAGCCAGATTTGTTGAAAGCTCGAAAGAAACAGTTTAAGAAATTAGGGAGCGGACCGAGCGGTTCATCTAGCTCCAGTGGTTCTAGCCCGAGTTATACTGGATTTTATTGCAGGACTTGCGGAGGAAGACATCCCACTGAGCAATGCCAAGGAGTATTTGGTAGTTGCCGTATCTGCCGACAGTCAGGACATTTTGCGAGAGTATGTCCACAGAGAGGTTCCCGAAGATTCCAGGGAGCAGAGGCATCTGGTGGTAATGACCGAGGAACAGATCCAGGATGCACTTGATGATGTAGTGACAGGTATCTGTTCTTTTATGATTTTGTTCCATATGTATTAGGGAGATTCTCGTACATCTTATACATGATTCTGCATGAATTGCATTGACATATGCTTTATTCTATTGGGTCTGTATATACTGTAGTATTGATTTCTTTATCTTTTGGGGGAAAGATTGATATCAGTGAATTCTGTAAATATCGTATACTGCCGTGAAGTGAGAATGAGATTGAGTTAGATTATGTTGTACTTGTATTGTCTGATTCTGGCAGCATTATTGATATGAATATACTGAACAAGTACAGAGCTATTGTAGATTCTTACCAGGAGATGGTAAGATTCGGACTTGAAATGGCCGAAGAATGAATAATGTACGGTAAGGATTTTTCGATTTTGAATTCCTTTGACTTCCGTATTAATTATGATTCGATGATTATCGAAAGGAATGGAGTTATTCCTTATGCATTCAGTTGATTACTGAAAATGAATATACCATGAGCTGATTTGTCAGTAGCAGGAGAAATGCTAAAGTCTTTCTAGATGAAATTCCGGATTTGCCTTATATCAGGGAGAGTGATTTCCGCCTTGATTTGATACCAGGTACTGGTTTATTTTAGAAGTCCGTACAGAATGATACTGATTGATTTGAAAGAATTGAAATATCAGTTAGAGGATTTACTGACCGAAAGTTACATCTGATTGTGTGTTTCTTTGAAAAATACTTCAGTTCTGATTATGGGTTGATGAATCCGGTATTCAGAGGTATTCTGATGATTTTATGCCGTTTATCTATGATATTTTGTGATATACTCGTGGCATATGACTGACTAAATCGAATATCTTGTATTGAAGGATCTGAGAACTGAAATCGTTGTATACAGAAATTGTTCAGATATGAATCTTGATTGAAACAAATTGTATTCCGAGTATGTGATATCCGAATATGGTATACCAATTGATATTAGCACAGCTGTGGCAGTGATCAGTGGCTGAGAATGATAACGATGTCAGAAACTTCTTTATTTTCTTGCCTGAGTTTAACAGATTATTGTATATGACTGTTGTTTTGAAATTTCTTGCGAATTGTTATTGTTCTAAAACAGTATTAAAGATAGGTTATATTGTTTGGGGGACATTACATCCGAAGATGATATAAAAGTTGATCTAAACAACGTCGAAGAGGTGATACAGATTATTGGGATACGTTGAGAGTATATACAGTTCAAGCCGAATCAGAGCTAAACTCGCGAATTAAAGCAGTACAGAAGTTTAATTAGAATGTTCAGAACTCGGTTTCGATAATCAGAACAGGGTGTCGATCAGAATATCAGGTAGGTAATACTGTATTATATGTGAATAACCAACTTGTTTGTGCCGAATATTTCGAATCTGAAATGACAGATATAGTCAGAAGCGCACGGTAGTCGATTCAGTATTTATTCTGGTGACAGAAAATGTATGATTATTCAAAAAAGACAGTTTTGATATAAACAGAGGAGATCTGTTGTAGCAGAGTTTGTACTGAAATGTATGCATCGTCGACAGATAAAGACAGAAAAATAGAAACTAGGAGGTTGGTTATATAGATTATCGATTCTTGAATAGAAATGGGAGTACATTTCTATGGATTGTGTGACGACACTACTGAAATCTGGATAAGATTGTGCTATGATATAATTATTATTAACAGATTGCTTGAGTATGCTTATATGATGTTGTACAGGATGACGTACAGATACGACCAGACGACTGAGATTTATATCAGAAAAAGGGGTCAGATGGTAATGAATGCCAAAGTTGATTATACCAGAATGTGATTTTCGTTTGATTTTGTACTTTTGGCAGAATATACAATAAACTCTTTCACTTATCGTCTATAGATCGACAGATAGTTGGAGCAACTATCCTGAAACTGGAGGATATCCAGGAACTGTAGTGCTGGATTTTAGCACTAGTTGAGATGATATGTTGTCACTTTGTGAATGGATGTACGACAATAGCTATCAGATGAGTATTAAAATAGCTTCAGTCCAGGTATTGTACAGTGAGGACTGTAGATTTCCTTCGTATAGGAATAATATCTACGAGATACCTGAGATTGGATCGGATGGAATCAGAGATATGAAAAAGAAATTGAAACTGATTCAGAGGAAAATGAAGACAGCTCAGAATAAATAGACTGAATATGTCAACGTCGGATGATGACTCTTGATATTTAAAACTGGAAAATTGAATGTAACCTTGACTGGGAGTACCGGATTTGATAATCGAGGATAATATTGATTTGTTATGAGTCGGTAATTGGTATATACGGATGTTGTATAACCAATGTTCTGAGATCGATTCTATCAGAATTACTTCAAGTTGTATTACGAAATTATACTTCTTGCATTAATATTCCAGATTGGAGTTAGAGATTCAGGAAGGAAGAATAATCCAGAATAAAGACTATTCTGCTGTTGAATATACAGTAAAGTCGTCAGGGTATCAAAGAAGACTATTATTTGTGAAAGTTCAATGGAGGCGTTATGATACTGAAGAAACTATTTGGGAAACAAAATCTGATATGAGACTGAAATTTCAGAATTGTTGCATTGCAATGAGTTTTCTGCTTAACCTCTATTATATATTTCTTTCTTTATCTGATTGAATTGCCTGTGATTTCGAGGACGAAATCGTAACTTAGAGGGGGAGAAATGTAATGCCCGAGATTTTATTACCGTAATCTGAAGCTAATCCGAAATGAGTTAGTGATTAATTGATGTGATTATAGACGAAATGAATCAGACCGGGAAAGACGAGAAAAAACGCGAAATATGTGCAAGGGAGATGCCATCCGCGCACATGCGCGATCTGGTGCGCACACATGCGCGGGTTTGGCAGAAGACCCCGCGCATATGCGCGGCGTGAGGGCGCGCATATGCGCGAGGTGTCCAGTAGCCAAGGAGCTATAACAGAACATTGCGCGCACATGCGCGACGTGAGCCGCGCACATGCGCGAGGTAGGCAGAGAGTTGCGCGCACATGCGCGACGTGAGCCGCGCACATGCGCGAGGTAGGCAGAGAGTTGGGCGCACATGCTTGGGGTGAAGTCGCGCATATGCGCGAGTATGGGTGTGCACGAGACAGTAGGTCTCGCGCATATGCGCGAACCGAGTGCGCGCATATGCGCGAGTTGATAAATTCAAAAGTACCGGGCAGAAAGCCAGGCGCATATGCGCGGGCCTTGGGCGCGCATATGCGCGCGACATGCAGAAGGAAAATAAGCCACTTGGTCTTGGAATGCTCGAAGATATATATATATGTATATATCATGAATTCAATTCAGAATTCATAAGAAATCGAAGAAGCTTCAAAGAAAGGGTGAAAAATCCTTACGCCTTTATATCTCGATCCGTCCGTTAGATTTTCAATCCGACTTCAGTACTGAGTTCCTATCGATGCAGGCTATAACTGGACGTAAGTTTTGTTACGTTTATATATGATTTGAAATTATGGTATTGTCAGAATTGAATATGAATCCTATATGGTGTTTCTGATACAGTGGACATCGCATATTTGAAGTCAGATTGAAGAACAAACTGTTTATGTAATTGTTATGATTTTCAGAGTTGATTTGATTAAGATTCAATATCAGAGTTGTATTGTTATACCGTCGAAAATCAGTAAATTGATATTGATCAGATTCAGTAGTAATTTCGATTATATCGTGATATCGTCGATATGGATTAGATTGTATCTTAATTTGATATTGATCAGATTATGTTGATTTGAGTATTGATCAGAATAGATTTTGAATTGAGTTGCATATTGAGATTGTGCCTATGCGATATTGTATTTCAGATTGATATGGACAGATTTGACTTCGAGACTTCGACTTCGTCAGACAGCGAAAACAAAGGTATAAATTTATGTTGATGTGGGATTGCACAACTCGAGTCCGATTGACTTGAGTTTCCCAAAATCACATACTTTACTTTATTGCATCGATATTTGCAATTGTATGAGATTGATACCTTTGATTTATTGATTTATGTACTGAGTCATTAAGCGGATACGCCTAATTGTGAATGAGTAATCTTGTGACAGTAGTGCCGGATAGTGATGGAATCGTCACCGGCACATTGCACATTGTCACAGGATAGGATATTGGTGAAAATACCAAAGTCTGTGACGGTTAGGTCAAGACACCGGACGTTTGGCTATATCGGAGTGGATAGAATTGGAGTTTCTTCTACTACTGATGTTCGATATGGAAAGAGCCAAAGTCCGTGAATAAGAACATGCCACCACCCCGATCGGGAGTGTAGGTGGGTGTATGTTCTTATTCCGATCGGGATCCCTAGATTAGGACTGAGTCGAGTCTGAGTCTGAGAATCACGGAGAGTGATTCATTGCTTGATATGAATTATGTTTCTGATGATGATATATGTTTAGAATATAATTTATTCTTGATATTAATTCATGTTTAGGATTATAATATATGTGATGAATATTTGATTCATGTTCTGATTTTGATACGTTATGAATGTTTATTTCATGCTTTTATATTGTTTATATGAAAGGCATGTATACATGATTTATACTGGGAATATAATTCTCACCGGAGTTATCCGGTTGTTGTTGTCTTGTTTGTATGTGTGCATGACAACAGGTGGGACAGGATCAGGGTCAAGACAAGGAGAGAGAGATCATGATTAGAGTGGAGACTACGGACTTGGATTAAAGATAGGGTTTGAACACTTGATAATTAGTTGTTAAACCTTAGTTTTATTGAATATAGATTGTACATGACTTGTACTTTATTTATACGAATCTGTATATTAGTTAGATTCCATTACGTTCCGCAATTAAAGAATTTTTTTTTATGACCCAAATTACTTGAATTAATAAATTGATCCTAATGATGATTAAGAATTGAATTAGCGTCCGGGTCCCCACACAAACAGTCAGCATCCGATGTTCCAATTGTCCAGGATTTTCTAGACGTTTTTCCTGATGACGTCTCTGGTATACCACCTGTGCGAGAGGTGGAATTTCTATTGAGCATATGCCCGGTACTGCGCCGATCTCCAAAGCACCGTACCGATTGGCACCGACGGAGATGGCAGAACTAAAGAAACAGATTCAGGAACTTCTTGACAAGGAATTTATTCGGTCGAGTTTTTCGCCATGGGGCGCGCCAGTCTTATTTGTGAAGAAGAAGGATGGTTTGATGAGGCTCTGCATTGATTACCGAGAGTTGAACAGAGTTACAGTGAAGAACAAATACCCACTTCCGAGGATTGAAGATTTGTTTGATCAGTTGCAGGGAGCTTCAATCTTCTCAATGATAGATCTACGTTTCGGGTATCATCAATTGCGGGTGAAAGACGCTTATGTTCTCAAGACTGCTTTTAGGACTCGTTATCGCCACTTCGAGTTTCTTGTGATGCCGTTCGGTTTGACGAATGCGCCAGCAATTTTCATGGATCTCATGAATCGCGTATTTCAGCAGTATCTTGATCAGTTCGTGATAGTATTCATAGACGATATTCTCGTCTACTCAAAGAATAAAGAGGATCACAGCAGACATTTGACTACTGTGTTGCAGACCTTACAAAAGCACAAGCTATTCGCGAAGTTCAGCAATTGCGAGTTCTAATTAGAGAGAGTGACGTTCTTAGGCCACGTCGTTTCTAGCAGTGGTATTGAGGTAGACCCAGCGAAAGTTGCAACAGTCAAAGATTGGGTCGTGCCACAAAATGCATCAGAGATTCGTAGTTTCCTTGGGCTAGCTGGATATTATCGGAAGTTTATTCAGGGATTTTCCTCCATCGCAGTTCCACTCACGTCGTTGACAAAGAAGAATGCTAAGTACGTGTGGACCGATGAGTGTCAGAAGAGCTTCGATTCTTTGAAGCAAGCTCTTATTTCGGCGCCAGTATTGGCCATGCCTTCAGGGCCCGGAGATTTTGTTCTGTATACCGATGCTTCAAACTCGGGTTAGGCACAGTATTGATGCAGCATGGGAAGGTGATAGCATATGCTTCTCGTCAGTTGAAGATTCATGAGAAGAATTATCCTACCCATGATCTAGAGTTGGCAGCCGTAGTATTTGCATTGAAAATTTGGAGGCATTATTGTACGGGGTGAAGTGCCAGATCTTTACCGACCACAAAAGTCTCAAATACTTCTTTACACAGAAAGAGTTGAATAGGCGGCGAAGCCGTTGGTTGGAGCTAGTGAAGGACTATGACTGTGACATTAACTATCATCCTGGCAAAGCTAATGTAGTTGCGGATGCGTTGAGCAGGAAAGTCGCAGTGATGGCTCATTTGGTGGTTTTCGAGACCTCTTTAGTTTGAGATGCAGAGTTTGATCTAGAGACATATCCTCGAGGTAGAGTTCCTCGTCTATCTACTTTGTCGATTCAGTCTTCTGTTTTAGACCGTATTCGCAGTGGACAGTTAGCAGACGAGCAGTTGGCAAAGTGGAGACAGAGAGATGAGGCCAAGGGCAGTATTTTGTACACAGTAGTGACGGTATTGTGAGATATCGAGACAGAATATGGGTTCCTAACAGCGATTCTATTCGAGCAGATATTTTAGCTGAGGTCCATATGTCGCCGTACTCTATTCATCCAGGGAGTACGAAGATGTACAAAGATCTGCAGTTATTTTATTGGTGGCCCGGAATGAGAAGGATTCCGAGACTGTTCAATGTAATGGACTGTACAGTTGAAGAGGGCTTAAAAGATTTGATTGTACTACTCATATCACGAAGGTGCATCTTCTTTTCGGTAGCTCATCACATAAGAACTCCAAAGTTAAGCGTGCTTGACTTGGGGCAATTTTGAGATTGGTGACCTCCTGGGAAGTTTTTCAGGGTGCGTGTGAGTGAGGACATAAGCACGCTGGAAAGACTCGTCTTGATACAGTGAGGACAGTCGTCAAATCTGGGGGCGTTACAGTTGGTATCAGAGCCGACCTCTCTTAGTACGGTGTGGTTCGGGGACGAACCAAGCGGAAGCTGGTGGGCATGTGAGGCCCGGGCCCGAAGATGGCGGGGGGTGATCGCCGCTGCCATTAGGTTGCACGGACAATGAGCGGCTCCTGGAAGGCTTCTAGGTGGAGGGAACATGAATGAACCGACCCACACGGGAATGAGAAGGATTCTGAGACTGTTCAATGTAAGGGACTGTACAGTTGAAGAGGGCTTAAAAGATTTGATTGGTACTACTCATATCACGAAGGTGCATCTTCTTTTCGGTAGCTTATCACATAAGAACTCCAAAGTTAAGCGTGCTTGACTTGGAGCAATTTTGGGATGGGTGACCTCCTGGGAAGTTTCCTAGGGTGCGTTTGAGTGAGGACATAAAGCACGCTGGGAAGACTCGTCTTGATACAGTGAGGACAGTCGTCGAATCTGGAGCGTTACAGTCGGGGCCTTACTTACGTAGGTGGCTATGTCATTATTGAAGATGGTAGGGTTGGATATAGTATCCCGCGACCGGCCCATTAAAATCCCTCGCTCTACTACATTTTCTCAATTGGTGAAGTATGTGCATCGCAAGCTGGAGATCGACCCATCAAAATTCTGCATCAAATTGTAAACGAAATATTGTTATAGCTCGTTATCTCGTTACATTGAAGAACATGTCGTAGAAACCCGTAAGTTAGACTACTTATAAGCCATGCATAATTCTAATATTAAATTAAAGTGATTTTTATTGCTTGAGTATTTAAATTAATTATTTTCCGTAGCAGTTTAAATTTTTATCATTTCAGTTAATTCGGTGAGGCCGGACTGGAGTTGGAGTTTTGAGATAGAATTTAAGATTCAGAAAACATTTCCAGAATTTATTTTAGCTAATTAATAAGTTAATTTAAGTTAAAGGAGGTTTAGGGAATTATTTAAACAACTTGAGGTGAGTAGAAAATAAGTTCATTAAGTTCCATAATTAAGGGGTTAATTCACTAAATTATTTAAAGGATAGGTAAGGTTTTTAAGGGTTATAAATTTACTAAATAAACAACATTTTCCCTTCATTTTTATTTCTAATTTTCGGCCACCCCTTAGTGGATTAAGCAATGATATGCCAACTCACCTTTGACCCATTCTATGTTATTTTAGCATGCTAACCTTTTTAATTATTAATCCACCTTAATTAATTATACTAGATCACTATCCTAACCTTGTGTTGACATGTAGAATTCGGCCATATGCACCCTAATAAAACACCCCAACAAATATTTGATATCAACCAAAATTCAAATTTCAAAATAGGAGACTTGGTCTTGCATTTTCCCATTATATTTGAACCATTTCCTCACTCCCCTGACCAATAATTCTCCTCCCCACTCCACCGAAATCTGAGAGAAAATTCAGTGTTAAAAACCGTGGGTTTCATAGCAAGAAACAAGAGGAAAAATCAGTAGCAAACAAGGTAGCAAGAACGCTCCACCCCTCCGCGCCGAGTCGTCTTATTCTTTCGTTTTTCTTTCAAAACGAAACCAGGCATGCATATGTTCTTCCTTGACTCTTCCAATCAAGTCCTATTATCATTATTAACATTACATGATCATCATTTCCATGCAAAAACCGAAACACATCAAGGAATTTTCAGAAAAATAATCATGCAGATTTCGGCTTTCTATGACAAGCTTCACGGGTTGCTTTGTTTTGTGGGTTTCAGGTATTGGTTTGATTTCCAAGCTCCAAGGCTGCTCCTAGGCATGTACTAGTGACATGTTAAGAACACATTTGTCCATTGGTTTGAGTCCCATGCTAGCCGAGATCAAGGGATGACAGCAACTCCCCAAACATGTCTCAATTGCATTCGAAATTCTGTTTTGCTGTCATAAAGGAAATGAAACTGATCATGGCTGCCCCAAGGCCTATAGCCATGGTTAGAACACTTCCCCAGCATGTCTAAGACGTGACTAAGTTGCCCTTTTGGAGGCTTGGTCCATGTGAATCGGTTTTTTACAAACAAACACAAGAACAGCCCTCCCCCTTCGGCTTCCTCATTTTTACAGCTAATGTGTTTCGAAAATGGTGAATGGTGTGGATCTTGGTTGGCCTATGGCCCTTAGCCACGGTTCATACCATACCCCTAGATGTCTAGATCGTGCCATGGTCAATCAAATGGCCACTGGAACGACACGAGACAGCAAACAAAGCCCAACACTCCACACCGCATGCAAGGTGTTCTCGGGTGAACCTTTCGGGTTATTTCTGGAATGGTGCGAATTGTGGCTGGCCTAGGGCCCTTAGCCATGGTTCAAATCATTCTTTGGGATGTTGGTAAGAGTCTCTGGTCGGTGGTTCAAGCCCCAATGGCCGGTAGTCTCGAAAACGACGCAAGAAACCAAAGCACAGCTGTTGTATTTTGTGGACAGCAACTTGCTGTGACGGTTCAGTGGCTCGTTCGAGTTCTTGGTTGGCTTCTAGCCTATGGCCTTGGACTGGAAAGTGCCTCATCATGTTAGGAAAGTCATGTTTTTGGCGGTTTGTGATTCGGATCATTTTTGAGGTCGTACGAGAATTTACGGTGCGATGTGCCAAATTGACTCTCGAAAGAGCGTTTCATGTTTTGGCCTCCATTCACCTAGATTTCAGCCCTCACTATTTTAAGAGCATTATTTCATCATTTTAGGCGTATTTTAATCATGACTACTTGATGGTTCGGTGTTGGTTCGGGTTGGCACAGAGTCATGATTAAATACGAAGTCGTTAGGCGCAATTGTCTCAGTTTTCGGATTTAATTGCATAGTTGGTCAAGTAAAAGCTAATGCATATTTTTCATGGCATATTTAGGTTGCAGCGAGCCTGGGAACGATCCAATCCAATCAGTAAAATTATTACAGGATATTTAATTATGTTAATTAATTATATTACGTGCAAAAATATTCATTTTGAGATTTATGCGATATTGCTTGTGGTCATTTTACTATCAGTACTTCACCCGGTCGCCAGTTATTGGTCAGTTCAGTTGTACCACCCAGTATACTGTGGCATTAGTCTGATCAGACAAACATTATTAAACTCGATCGCCAGTTACCGGTCCGGTTGCCAGTTACCGGTCAGATTAGTTCAGTTCAGTTCGGGGACCACTTGCGTAGACCATAATCTCACCAGAAAATTATTACAAGTTATTTCATGACAGGGCTCCAAGGAGCAACCATTTTCATTTATGATTTCCCAGTTCAGTGATGCACGTATTATAATTAATCATGACACGACATTTTTACGATATGCCTCATGACATGATATTTTCACTTGCATGCAATTTTACTATTTATTTACTCGTTATTTACGATATATGCATGTTAAGTCTTTAGACTCACTAGACTTGATTGTTTTAGGTGCTGATGATGTCGGGATCGAGGGCGGGGACCAGTGAGCCAGCTCAAGTCGGCAGTAGTAGGCCCGAGGACCCCAGTTCAGCATTTATTATTATTTATTGCTCAAACATTTTAATTATCGTTGGATAAACTTTTACTGTTATTTCGAAAATGTTAATTTCTTCCGCTGTCATTTAGAAAATCAAATTTTATTTATCAGTTCATTTATGAATGAGGCAATTTAAATTATTTTAAAAAAGAAAATTTTTAATTTTTCCGCAAATATTCAAACACGGATTTCGAGGCCTCTACAATGTCTATATCACAGATGATGATAGTCTACAATTTATGTTTGAGTTGCCGACACTGGATTGCATGTACTTGTATGTTGATTCATCGCCAGTGTTACATAACGTAACTGATTACGATTTTGATGCAGTCATGCCAGTAATAACGCAAGGTTTGGGAACAGCAGGTTTGAATGAAGCGGTACCTTCTATGTATCATGTCGATGAACAGTCAGCTCAGACCTACTCTGGGATTGACACTGGTCCTTGGGATCACCATATCACGACTCACACTGAAGAAGACTATGCATGGGGGATGAATAGAACACGAGAATTGGATTTTACCTCAGGGGGTTGGGATCATCATATCACGGTTCCATCAGGAGTTGATGTTGCATGGGGTTCTAGTAGAACATGCCAATTGGATTTAAATTCATGGGCTCCTGAAGAAAATACCACAAATGTCAGACATTTTGATAGTTCTGCTGAGGCTGCAAATATTCCCGCCCCAATTACAGAACACATGGATGAGCAAGATGATTTATTTGGGGACAGTTCGCATCATGTCATGAATAGCGATGATGATTTTTATGCTACATCAAGTGACGGAGAAGATGATCATCATTTTGAGAATGCAAATGAAGGGACATCGGCGGGTGTGTTAATGTCGGGAGCAACAATGGCAGAGAACATTAATATTGCACCAGAGCAACATTTACGTGAAATTCCTCAATTTTTCAATGAATTCTACGACGAACAAATTCCAGATTCATTTGATATTCCTTCTTCTTCACGAACAAACTTTTACAATCCTGAAAGGTCAGATCTCGGTGTAAAAATGGTTTTTAAGAGCAAAGGTGATTTAATAGCTTCAGTGAAGGATTTTTCTGTTCGGACTTTGAGACGTGAATATATCCGTTGTCCAAAGTTCTCCGACAATTTGGAAGGTCAAATGCAAGAACTTGTCCAAAGGTTGCAACTGTGGGTAGGGACTTTGAGCATCGTTCAAAAAACGTTTAGGCTACTTCATGATCACAAAATATGGTGATGATCACACATGCATGTCTACCCAAGTCGGTATAAATCACCACAACCTTGATGTAAACATGATAGCCAGCACATTTTTGGAAATCGTGCGTTGTGATCCTGCATATGAGATCAAATATGTGCGAGAAAGTATTAAAGAAAAATATGGGTATGATATATCGTATGCTAAGGCATGACAGAGTTTGAAACGCACGGTGGAGGTAATCTATGGCACACGGGAAAGCTCTGTAACTTTGCTTCCTAAATATATGGGAGCTTTGTCGAAGTACAATCCAGGAAGAGGTTAATGAATCATGTTTTGCGAGCACACATAGGAAAGTTTGTTGTGGTTTATTTTGATGATATCCTAGTGTATAGCAAAAACTTGGATGAGCATGTTGAGCATTTGAGACTTGTACTGACAACAATTAGGGCTGAACATTTATATGCTAATCTTAAGAAATGTGATTTTTGTACAAGAAAACTTATCTTTCTTGAGTTTGTGGTAAGTTCACAGGGGATACAAGTGGATGAGGACAAGGTAAGTGCTATTCGAGATTGGCCAACGCCTGCTACTGTTGGTCAAGTTCGAAGCTTTCATGGTCTTGCAAGCTTCTATAGGAGGTTTGTAAAATATTTTAGCACACTGGCTGCACCGATGACGGTGGTGATTAAGAAGAACGTTCCATTTCATTGGGGCGAGGAGCAAGAGAAGTCTTTTAATATTATTAAACAAAAATTAATTAATGCGCCTTTACTTGTTTTGCCTGATTTTTCTAATACTTTTGAAATTGAATGTGATGCTTCAGGTATAGGTATTGGTGGGGTTTTGATGCAAGGAGGACGACCAGTGACGTACTTTAGTGAGAAACTCAATGGAGCAGCACTGAATTATCCAACGTATGACAAGGAGTTGTACGCGCTTGTGAGGACTTTGGAGATGTGGCAACACTACTTGAGGCCTAAGGAGTTTGTGATCCATACCGATCATGAGTCTCTAAAGTACCTTAGGGACAACAGAAACTGAACAAGCGGCATGCCAAGTGGGTGGTATTCATAGGTACATTTCCCTACATAATCAAATACAAACAAGGTAAGGATAATGTAGTGGCCGACGCACTATCACGGAGGTACGTATTAATCTATACCTTGGAGTCGAAAATCATGGGATTTGAGCATGTGAAAGAGTTGTATTTGTTGGATGAGGATTTTAAGGAGATATTTGAAACATGTATGCATGGTCCACATGACAAATTTTATTTGCATAATGTGTTTTTGTTTAGAGAAGATAGATTGTGCATTCCTAAGTCATCAATTCGTGAGTTACCTGTGAGGGAGGCACATGGTGGTGGTTTGATGGGGCACTTTGGTGTGGCTAAAACTTTGAGTTGTTTGCATGAGCATTTTTATTGGCCACATATGAAACGTGATGTTGAGCGTGTTTGTGAAAAGTGCATTACTTGTAGACAAGCTAAATCTAGAACACAACCACATGGATTGTATACACCACTTCCTGTTCCTAGTGAACCTTGGATTATATTTCTATTGATTTTGTTTTAGGTTTGCCGATGACTAAGAAGGGGAGGGATTCAATATTTGTTGTTGTTGATAGATTCTCTAAGATGTCACATTTTATTGCTTGTCATAAAACCGATGATGCATCAAACATTGCAGATTTGTTCTTCAAGGAAGTCGTTAGGTTGCATGGTATGCCTAGGACTATTGTATCTGATCGTGATGTTAAATTTTTGAGTTACTTTTGGAAAACTTTGTGGGCTAAACTTGGCACAAAACTGTTGTTTTCTACTACATGTCATCATCAAACGGATGGACAAACTGAAGTTGTTAATAGGACTCTTGGAACACTTTTGCGTGCTATACTTAAAAAGAACTTGAAAAATTGGGAAGAATGTTTGTCATTTGTTGAATTTGCGTATAATCGTAGCGTGCATTCTACTAAAAATTATTCGCCATTTGAGATTGTTTATGGTTTTAACCCTTTAACTCCTTTGGATTTGATGTCTTTGCCTGTGAGTGAAAGGTCAAACATGGATGGAAAGAAAAAGGCTGAATTTGTTAGGAGTTTGCGTGAGAAGGTTAAGGCTAATATCGAGAAGAAGAATTTACAATACACGAATCAAGCCAACAAGGGAAGGAAAAAGATGGTTTTTGAAAAGGTAGATTGTGTGTGGTTGCACTTAAGGAAGGAAATATTTCCAGAGAAGCGACGTTCGAAGCTCCTACCTAGGGGTGATGGACCATTTCAAGTGCTTGCAAGGATCAACGACAATGCCTACAAACTAGACTTACCAGGTGAGTACAGTGTAAGTTCTACTTTTAATGTTAGTGATCTTTCGTTGTTTGATGTAGGAGATGATCAAGATTTGAGGACAAATCCTTTTCAAGAAGGGGAGGATGATGCAAACGTGGTTGGTCAAGCACCAAAGAAGGCATGGGAGTCGTTGGAGTTGCCCGAAGGACCTATAACTAAGGGACGTAGCAAGAAGTTTAAAGAAGCACTTCAAGGATTCATGGTGAGCTACCAAGGAAGTTCAACAAATGGGTGTCTAAATTAGAGGAGCTTGGGGAACATGGACACAATGATGGAAGTGTTTGGAATGTAATTCAAGTGTTAAATGATCATGAGGACAGCAGCAAGCGCGCGCATGAACCAGGAACCAGGAACAGGCGGCCAGCGCGCATGAACCAGGAACAGGGCGCCAGCGCGCCACAAGTGGCGCCGCCGCGCGCTCCACCGCGCGGAAACCCGTGCCACCGCGCGCCTTGGAAGAACTTCGCGCGCCCCCGCGCGTGATCTCGTGCCACCGCGCGCCCTTCCGTGTCAAAATTGTTATCTACTTTTATTAAGCCTTTTCACACAACTTTTCTTGTATTTTATTGTTTATATAATGCATTGTATCAATGAAGGAACGATCATTCAGACTTTAAACATCTTATTGGAGATTTCTCTCAATATTCAAGGCATTTTGCTTTGATCTTCAACACAAATCAAACATATCAAAGATTGTATCTTTGTGGCGTTTGTCGATTGTTTTTCGCACGGATTGTCAAAACAAGTTCTTTGAAGGTTCGTTTGAAATTCGATTGTTTTTATCGTTGATATTTGTTGCTAAGTTATAATCGCTTAGAGGTGAATATCACAAATCGTTACTTGTTTCAAAAGATCGGGACAACATAATCGATTCTTGTTCGTTATTGAATTGAGGGCTCGATTTCAATAATCGTGTTTGCTTTTCATTCGTACGAGGATTCGTATCACGAGGAGTGTCAGAAGAGCTTCGATACTTTGAAGCAAGATCTTATCTCAGCACCAATTTTGGCAATGCCGTCAGGGCCCGGAGATTTTGTTTTGTATACCGATGCTTCGAAGCTCAGTTTGGGCTCAGTATTGATGCAGCATGGGAAGGTGATAGCGTATGCTTCTCGACAATTGAAAGTCCATGAGAAGAACTACCCTACCCACGATCTAGAGTTGGCTGCCGTAGTATTTGCCCTGAAGATTTTGAGGCATTATTTGTATGGAGAGAAGTGCCAGATCTTTACCGACCACAAGAGCCTTAAGTATTTCTTTACGCAGAAGGAGCTGAACATGCGTCAGAGGCGTTGGTTGGAGCTTGTGAAGGATTACGACTGTGACATTAACTACCACCCGGGTAAAGTTAATGTAGTTGCGGATGCATTGAGCAGAAAATTCGCAGTGATGGCTCATTTGACGATTCAGAGACCTCTTCAGCTTGAGATGCAGAGGTTTGATCTAGAGTCATATCCTCGAGGTAGAGTTCCCCGTCTATCTACCTTGACTATTCAGTCCTCTCTCCTTGACCGTATTCACAGTGGTAAGTCAGCA